>NW_023663704.1:7500-30000 GCF_015228065.2 Penaeus monodon | reverse complement strand
AAACCCGTGTTACTTGTGTGTGTTCACCCCCATGTTAGTAATGTGTGTTCACCCTCGTGTTACTAGTGTGTATAGCGTGTATCATAGATTTTGAAGTTCCACACTTCGCGTGCGTTAACACATTTGTACATTTTGAAATAATAAAGGCAAACAGTTAGAATCGCTTCCTATATCTTAGGAAGCGATTCTAACTGTTTGCACGACGACGTCGTCCTCTAAAAAATGGACATTAAAACTTGCTTTATAAAGCATAGACATGCCTATTTAAAAATGGACATGATCTCTAAAAAAAAAATAAATGGACATGTCCTTTAAAAAAAAATGTACATGCCCTCTAAAATTTTTCGAAATATAATGTTGAAGGGCAGCATGATTGTGGCTGATTATATTTTATGACTTCGAGATGGGGTTATAGAAACACTGCTTACATTTTTTTTTTTTTTTTTTTTTTTGAGATGTCAGCAATCGCGTTCACTTTGTTCAGTTAGAAATATGAAATAAAATATGCGATTTGTGTAAAGTACTTTCTAATCTAAACAAAATATGATTTCACAATATCATCAATAAAACTTCATAATTTGTTTATTTAGTCTTTTGAATCGATGTGTTATAAAAATGATAAAATCGGTAGGCTGATACATATAGAACAATAAATCTTAAATAGATAGTAAATCTAAATGTTGTTACATAAAGATATCAGTCTCTTAAAGTATTAACTGAATGTGTACACTGTAATTTTACATAATGCAACTTATTTGTAATATAAATAGGTAATGCAAGAATTGTTTGATTATCAATTTTGAAAATAAAAACCATTAAGAATCAAGGATTTACAGACTATGAAAAGTAAATTTGTTAAATTAAACACCTCTATGTACCTATTGAACTTATTTACCTTAATTTAGCTAACCGTCTTTTAACGCTTCCCCTAGTGCTTGTTCTTCTGGCAATAAACTTATCAGATCCATTTGTATTTTATGTACAATTTATCTTATTTTGTTTTGCTTTTATTGTGAACTAGTCGTTTCAACTTGTTTTAACAACATGGTTGCAAGAATTGTTTGATTATCAATTCTGAAAATAAAAACCATAAGAATCAAGGATTTACAGACTATGAAAAGTAAATTTGTTAAATTAAACACCTTTATGTACCTATTGAACTTATTTACCTTAATTGAGCTAACCGTCTTTTAACGCTTCCCCTAGTGCTTGTTCTTCTGGCAATAAACTTATCAGATCCATTTGTATTTTATGTACAATTTATCTTATTTTGTTTTGCTTTTATTGTGAACTAGTCGTTTCAACTTGTTTTAACAACATGGTTGCAAGAATTGTTTGATTATCAATTTTGAAAATAAAAACCATTAAGAATCAAGGATTTACAGACTATGAAAAGTAAATTTGTTAAATTAAACACCTCTATGTACCTATTGAACTTATTTACCTTAATTTAGCTAACCGTCTTTTAACGCTTCCCCTAGTGCTTGTTCTTCTGGCAATAAACTTATCAGATCCATTTGTATTTTATGTACAATTTATCTTATTTTGTTTTGCTTTTATTGTGATCTAGTCGTTTCAACTTGTTTTAACAACATGGTCTCTGAATGTGAACACTCTCCTCATAAATATACATAGACACACACACAAATAAACTCTCTGCGAATCTGTTAGGGCATGACCCGATACGACAGAAGGTGGAATATCATTTTACGAAGTAATGTTATCAGCGAGGAACACTCTAAATGTATACAATAATATAAATGTACGTGCAGTGACTGTACAGTTTCAAACAATCTAACCTTTACAATGCCCTTCCTTGTCTTCATATTTAATGAAGTTTGATCCATTGGCTGTCGCTGATCAGTAGTCGTACATTCCTGAAATCAACAAATACGGTGATTTGTCTCTGGACAGCCAGAACCCAACAACTAACCAATAAAGTTTCACCCGTATTGGCGAGAAATAGCTGACGTCCCAATTAGCCTACCGCATAACGAGACTGTTTACCGACAAACGATCGTTAATTATGCTGCTTGTCAACATAATGGATGACCCAATTAGCCTAATTATGCAGCGAGACTGTTTACTGACAATAATTTCCATTTATGCTCTAATGTAGTATACTAAACGCACTTTTATCATTTGTGCATGTGTATAGCACATTACCCATATATGGATCTGGAAATAAGATTCCGGTTTATTCACTTAGATATAACATAGAAACTAGACATTTTATAAAATTCAAACACTCCCTAACGATATATCGTTAGTAAGTACCTAGTATGGCTGTTTTCATTAACGGGTTTAAGAATAACGTAGTAGAAAATATATATATATATATATATATATTATATATATATATATATATATATATATTATATATACAAAATATATATATATATATATATATATATTATATATATATATGTATATTCTATACACCTCATGGTAGATTCACCCCAGCCTTCATTCAAAATACCGTATATTAAAACACCAATTGTGTCTATGAGTATAGATTGTTTGTATCAGCATCAGCATCGTCGTCACTTGCAGTACACGATGCCAGTTCCATAACATTGTTCACGGTATATATCTTCTTTTTGAAAATAGCAAATTGTCATGCTCCTGTACTTTTTTTATACCGTTATGACAAATAACGCTTGATTCCGTATCTGCAGTATGCGGTGAATAACATTTTCCCCCAAAAATAGGAGCTTATAATCAATATAGTCATACATTATTGCAATTAGAGTAGTTTACCTCTCAATATTATAGCTCTGAAAAACTTCAAGGGATATTTCGCAATGTCCTCGATGATATCAGGTAACCGACTCCTGTCATAGGAATCTATATATAAGACAGCTGAAAGAGTATCGTTCGCTGTGTGTCCTCGTCCTTTACTTTCGATGATAACAGTTTTCAAATGACCGCTGCTGTGAGAATATAGCGCTTTATTTGATACACATACGCCTTTCCGCCGTTATAGATATCGCTAGTATTTACAGGTTCTTCGCCAATAGCGACGCGATCGTCGTTTCTTTGTATTCTCCCTCTCACGATGGTATTGGTTTCACAATTTGGTCTGACTTCGACTTTCACTGTAGGGAAATGTAACAGATATTCTGCAGCATTAGATCTCTTCAAATTTACGGTTATTCCCTTTTCCATCAATAATCCCAGTGCACAGTATAACGTTAACAGAGAGCTTCTTCAGACGCATGGGTTTTTTATTACGCCATCGTCTCTGTACGACGATTTAATACCGTCTCTGTCAGAAAGATCATGTGTCGATATCGGATAACCGGCTTCTGTCAGTGCGTTCAGAAATCCCACCATTGATGAATAGTATATCTTTCCGTATTCTCTCATTGTCAGGTAATGTTTTTCGTTGTCTCATATAGTCATCGTTGTTATTTATTCATAAAATTATATTCACGTTTATCGTGATAAAAGATTTTTTTTTAAACTTAGTATTCTCACCATAGACGAATAGTATATCTTTCCGCCTTCTCTCACTGTCAGGTAATAATATTTATTATCTTATATATAATCATCGTTGTTATTTATTGCTAAGAGTTTATATACACGTTTATCGCGTGTATATTATTACGTGTGTATATGTGTCTGAGTGCCATGTTATAACCGGTAGATATATATATATATATATATATATATATATATATATATATATATATATATATATATATACACATATATGTGAAAGGAATGGAATAAAACGATTGAATCCGGTTAAATACGTAAACATACATATGAATATTATTAGGATACAATAGCTCTGCACACATGTTTGATGTCTCTTCTACAGATGGGGCACACTGTCTCAGGGATACAGCACAGGAAACGCACGTAACCATATGTGAGCAAGGAAGGAACACTATAGCTATTTCACTGTCCATGCACACTTTACATGTGCGATCTTCACGCATCCGTTCGAGTTCCTCTTTCAGCTGTTCATCTAAAATGGAAAGATGATAAATACAAGTGTTAATTTTTGATAATAATAAGAATGATAATAGCTAACAACAATAACAATAAAAATAATAATAATAGTAACAATATGTTCATCTATAATAGTAAAATTTAAATAATCGATCATAATATAGTTTATACTTACAAGATTGTCTTGACTTGAATTCTTCTTTTTCCTCATATCCCTCCTTTTCTTCATATCCCTCCTTCTCTTCTTCACTAGCCTGTGATATGATTTGTTCTACTATTTGCAAAATATGGTTTGCTTCAGTTTCGGTATTTTCTCGTTCAGATGATGACGATGATGATAACGTTGTATTCAGAGGTGCAGTAGGGAATATAGAAGCCTGTTGTCGTATTATCTCAGCTGTAGATGGAAATACAGAAGCCTGTTGTCGTATTATCTCGGATGTAGATGGCAATATAGAAACTTGTTGTTGTTGAGATAATAGTTCAACCTCGGTAGATTCGGATGGAAGCGATTGAATACTTGCAACCCGATTCCCCATGGTTTCAGACGTTGATGGGAATATCGGTGCTTGTTGTTGAAATATCGAAGATGAAATATCAGTCTCGCCATATGACGGCTCACACTCTGTACTTTCAGAACGATTATTTGCAACCCGATTCTCTGTTACGCTCATTCTATGTATAACATCTTCAAGGCAAGGCTCTATAACGAAATACGGTTCGCCGGTTTGTTCAACCCGATCTTTAAGGCAGGCCCTGACTATACAACTAGGATATCCCATTTCCAGTACACGCTTGACGACATCCAAACTCATCAACAGATCCAATTCTTGTTCGGATACGGATTGCACCTCCGTTGGACTATTACTGCTACCGGAAGCAGCTTTATCGATACCCGAATATATAGTACTTGCTGTGCGGGTGTACGGTGGATGTTCTTGCTGGACCTAAAAGAAATCATAACAGTGTTAATGTTATAGTAATAGTGATCTAATAATAATGATAATAAAACAACAATTAATAAAAAATATCCAGCAAAATAAGATACAATTAAGAGGTGTATACATACTTCATTGATATAGTCCTGGCCTTTCGTCAATAAGACAAATCTGCATTTAGGATACCATCTAGCGTGTTCCTTCCAAGGTATGTCGCTAGATATCCAATTGCGAAGACCCTTACCGCAGTGGAAACAGCGAACATGATCACTCAGACCTATGAATATAATAACAGTAACTGTTACCTCAAGTGTTTCTTTTGCAAAAGTATTTAATGCTTCTTTTGATAGAGAAGACGCAATCAATTCCAGAGATCTTAATAAGCTGATGCTGTTATCAATATTTAACACCTGTAATGAATCTACTATTACCAATATACGTAAACATATATATATATATATATATATATATATATATATATATATATATATCTATATATATATATATTTTATATATAAAACGTTGTACCCACAGTAGAAAAATCCAGCTTCGGCAAGATCTCGTGCATGCAGACCGAGGATGGGCCATCCTTCAAACATAGCTCTTCAATCGGCTATCTAATGTCGTGAAATCACTTCGTTTCGGTCCAGAATGCTGGTAGAGACAGTTTCATCCGGAGATCCTCCTGTGAGACGAAACGATAGCAGGGAATAAATCTGGATTGAGCTCACGGGTAAAGAGTTAGATACAGTGTTCATAAACACTAATCAGCGATAAAAGATACCAAACTACTCACTGCATTCGGGATACGATCCGGCCATATGTCTTGACGAAAATCTGCAAGCGTCGGCCTCAACACGTCTTGATCCGCAATCGTCCAGACTCGCATGTAGTACCGGTAACCTGGCTAAGATATTGCCTTGAACAATGGGAACATTTCCAGTTGGCTGACCCTAATAAAGGGGCAGTGGGGGAAAATAGGCGTTCATGTTCTCCTCTTGGCGTGTCAGTTTTTTCCCAGGCTCCAACTATCCCTCTGCAGAAGATACACGCACAGTGATCATCTTTCCTGAGATAGTAAAATCCGTCGGCCGCCAATTCTGACGGTTTCAGCCATTCATGAGGCCAGTCGATGAAGGTTCCTAATCGCTTTTCTTCGTATCTTAGACAATCGTAGCTGACGAACGGCATGTTCCTGTATACTCTAGTGGTATCGATGGGAGATATCTCATGTTCGCTGAACGTGGTTAACCGATATTCTTCCTGCTGCAGAAAACTGTTAGGATGTGATATATCCATCGTCTTCGGTTACATTGATCTGGCACTAGCTATGAAAACATTTCTTATTGACGAATTAGAGATCTTCTCCCGATGTAAAATATTTTACACTACACTTAAAAGTACAGGGAAACCCGGAGGAGGAGAGAGTCGAGTCGAGTCTAACTCTTTATATCATCAGTCGGTGTTTATATAGCTAGGCCATGTTTCTAAAAAAACATGTCCAGTTTTTAAGATGTGTCCACTTTTAAAATATGTCCACTTTTAAGACATGTCCAGTTTTGAAGATGTGTCCACTTTTAAAATATATCCACTTTTAAAACATGTCCAGTTTTTAAGGTGTGTCCTCTCTTAATTAAATATGTCCACTTTTAAAAGGGATGTCCAGTTTTTAAGATGTGTCCACTTTTAAAATATGTCCACTTTTAAGACATGTCCATTTTTAAGACATGTCCATATTTTAAAACATGTCCATTTTTTCAGACATATCCAACTCTCAAAGTAAGTTTAAACGGCTATTTTCCGTGATTATAATAAACACGACTCAATAAAGACGAATCATAAGAATAGAATATGTATTGCTGTAGATTCAAGGATCGTGATCAATTTTTCGTTTCGATGGGGCCAACAGACAAATTCTGATACACTATAATGTGATTTTATACAGTACGCATACACACACACACACAAAACTATATAAACGTGTGTATTGTGCAGCTACATCATATATCGAACATCAGTCTATACTACACGATTCGTAGAGCAAAATGTCTGATCCAGGGAACATGGACAATGCAACTGATATTGATCGTGATCTTACCCGTATGTGCGAGGAGACACATCGAGCAAATACATATGGGGATTGTGATCAATATGTTCACCATCCAAAAATAATGGCAAAAGCTGGTTTCTATGAACTAGATAAGAGGACTGATTTGCTTCAGATGTGGTTTAAAACATCGATATCGATGACATTGGAAAAACTGATGACATCGTGGAAGTTCACCACGACACGCTTCTACGTCTCAATATATAACAGAAAAACATTTAACTAGCGCCTACTGTGATTTGCAATGGGAAAGGTAACCGGTAATGTACCTATTCGTATAAATAAGATTATAAGTAAGATCATCGGTCATCAAGAAACAGATAACGAAAAAAAAAAGCTGTGGTAACAACGAAGGAAGAAGCCATGGAGCTAGTGGCGAAGAAGACGGTGGAGATTCACGCGAGTCGGAAAATGACAGTTCCTCGGAATCAGTGCTGGTAACATATTAGCGGAGATGGGTATCGAATCGTATTCTGGACCAGAGCACGAAATTTCGTAACGCCAAGAAGTCGCAAATACACCTATGACGATTGGCCTCTGGGAGATATAATGCTCCCCAAAAGACTGATAGCTGCTGGATTCTTTTATTCGGGTAAACCTCTTTAGACAAATTAGACAGTCGTGAGGCTTAGTAAATATATAACATTTATTTTAGGATCGAAGCATCACTATTGATACCAATCTTCCGTTTTCAGGGTACGGCGACCATGTAAATTGTTTCCACTGTGGTGTTGGTATCCGCAATTGGGAAAAGGGTGATGACCCATGGACATAACACGCTATGTGGAATCCTGAGTGTCATTATGTTCGAACCTTAATGGGACAAACATTTATCGATACGGTAAGATATTATGTGCTCCAGATATTCTAATATATTCTTTCTAGCTTGCAATAATGCGGTTATATATACGAGATGTATATTTTCAATATGTATCATTTGATTATAGAGTGTTAATTTTAACCAATCTTTTACTTTCAAGGCAAAGACGGTCAAGAATGTGCTTTTTTAGAAAACCCTACTCGTGAAAGAACTTATTCTGTAACGGACGAAGATTGGAATGCTGTTATGGGTCTGGATATCACCAAAGATTTGCTGATGTCACTCTTTCCAGTTGCTGCCGTCAGAGATTGTGTTCGAGAACAGATTCTAGTTCATAAAATCCCATTTATTACCAAAAAAGAAGGTCTTTATTATGTGAGAGAGAAAATAGTAGCAATACGGGAATATGGTTATAACCTTAGCAAAAAAGATCAGCCGTATGAGCACGGAATATATTCTAAATTATCATGCGGTATATTCTGTGATGTATTTTTTGATGGACATTAAGAGAATATTCATCATGAATCGAGATGTAGATCGGAATGGCTCTATTGATTATTCAAACCGGATCAGTCATTATTTCTGTTCAGACAACCTTCATATAACCCTGTAGCAACGCCGATGTATCAATATCGATTATCGTTCACTATTCCGCATCCATCTCAATAATAGCGATTTTAGATTTCAGCAGGAATATCGTCTAGCATTAGAGCAACTTAATAGAGGGCTACCTGTTCATGTCACGAATTTATATTTCCGTGAGAGGGATAGCATCTCCCTCTTTGATATATTTGGATCACTTGATTCGGCTTTCTATAATAATCAATGACAACAATAGGAGTAGTGGCAGCAGTATTAATAGTAGTAATAATAGTAGTAGTAGTAGTAGTAGTAGTAGTAGTAGTAATAATAATAATAATAATAATAATAATAATAATAATGATAATAATAATAATGACGATGATGATATGATGATGATGATGATGATGATAAAAATTCCTATGATGTATTCAGTGTGATTAGGGAACACCACCAACGCCAGGAAGATGAAGAAAGAAGTTCTGAAATAAAAGGTAAGACCCTATGTTGTAGAGTAAATTGTGTGTCTTTGAAAAGAAAGTGATGTACATATGTCTTTATATGTGTGTTATATTCTGCACATATAACTTTCTTTATTTACAGAGGCTCCTGACAGTGTAATTGGCGATCGATACTTATGCAAGATTTGCTTGAACTCTTGCGTAAAAACGGTTACTCTTCCCTGTCGTCATATGTCGTGTTGTGGTAATTGTATAGTAACTCTCTATACAATTATAGAGTGATATCCTGAGTCCCTCCTCTACCTGGAGTACTGGAACGGACCCCTAGTAAGCCTAATAGGGGATGACGCTGACTGTCCTTAATTGTCCTAAGCCACGCGAGTGCCCGGGGGGTGGGCAGGGGAAGTACCGAGACAAGGGAAGAACCCCCCAGCGCAACGACCGAGCGCGTCTGGTAGCATGGCACGACCGAGAGCCTCCCACCTTTTGTCGGGTCGTCGTGGCTCAGTCAGTTTAGGCTCTTACTAGCTGACCCTGTGGACTGGGGTTCAAACCCCCTTGGGATCGTCTCCCAAGTTTCAACCCGGATCCTAAAACCAGGTCATAGAGTGGCCCGAACCTTACCCATTGGTGGTGGTTTGGCAAGGGATAACCCATTCGCTTGGTTGGCACGGTCTCCTGAAAAGGATATCACCTAAAACCAATTAGACTGTCCTAGAGAAGCCCCTTGCGTGGGTTCCCAGGCGAGTGATATCTGAGTCCCTCCTCTACCTGGAGTACTGGAACGGACCCCCTAGTAAGCCTAATAGGGGATGACGCTGACTGTCCTTACTTTTTCCTCCGCCACGCGAGTGCCCGCGGGGGTGGGCAGGGGAAGTCCCGAGACAAGGGAAGAACCCCCCAGCGCACGACCGAGCGCGTCTGGTAGCATGGCACGACCGAGAGCCTCCCACCTTTTGTCGGGTCGTCGTGGCTCAGTCAGTTTAGGCTCTTACTAGCTGACCCTGTGGGACTGGGGTTCAAACCCCCTTGGGATCGTCTCTCAAGTTTCAACCGGATCCTAAAACCAGGTCATAGAGTGGCCGAACCTTACTCATTGGTGGTGGTTTGGCAAGGGATAACCCATTCGCTTGGTTGGTACGGTCTCCTGAAAAGGATAATCACTCCGTCTCAGTACAATGATAGCCCTTCGCCTCTTAATAAATTCCTCACCTTTTACCATTCTAATATATGACAGTACGGATTCCAGATAGCATGTTCTTTCCAAGGTATATCGCTCTTCTTCCCATTCTTCTAGATACATTCCACAATGAAAACAGTAAACGCGATCATTTTGAACCAAAAAAAAAAAAAAAAAATGAGAGCGCTGTTTATTACATGGACAAAATAGACTATTTAGATATATTATACATGCGTGATATATATTATGAACAATAATGTGTTAAAACATATTAAGAATATTATATTCATACAAAATGTAACTTATTTACCATCTGAAACGAATCCTGCCTCTGCTAAATCGAATGGTTTCTGTGTCATATCCTCTGGCCAGTTCTTGAATGACTCTAGTCGTTTTGTGCATCACATATTCCACGTGTATTGTTCGGCGGCGGCGTGCTTGGCATCTAAAATAAAATTAAACTTTTATGAATCAATTGCTCAGTCAGTCGGTCAGTTTATATGTAAATATTATTCTCTTCCTAATAATAATAAAAAGTAAATAAATAGATAAAAAATAAAATAAAAAATTATATATATATATATATATATATATATATATATATATATATATATATATATATATAAAATATATATATATATATATATATATGGGAACATACGTAAATGTATACACAGTATGAAAATTGATGTTCGTGTTCACCTCTTGTAATGTATTTAGATCTCATCAACCAGTTGAAAGACCAGTCGATAAATGTTTTTACTCCCTTAATTTCGCACCGTGAATCGTCAAGAGATGTTGGCGAATGACTCGCTACAACAGCCATATTTCTCTGATGATATTTCGATATGATGTCGTGATGATATCGCTAGATATCAGTTGATATCAAAAACGCTTGCACTCGATGTAACCTAAACACTCAACTGTGCGAAAAGGACGACTCAGAAAATATATTGCATGTTCTTGCCTTAACAATTCTTCCCTTAACAATCACCTCACATGCACACATATACATGCACACAGTACTAAAGATTTTGGTGAAAAACCATTTGAAATATACATTGCCACCATGTGTGGTATGGACTTTCTTACAGAATGCGATATCGATAATATGATGTGAGTTTATTAGTAGAATATTCACATGTCTTTAGAAATAACCTATATAAACACATTTTATCATAATTACCTTATGGGTGGTTCTCGCAACAAATATCGCCGTGATGTCAAAGAAATCTAACAATATACATAACCGGAAAAACAGTAAAATAAAGAAAAAGAAAAATATAACGATAGCCAGAATGGAATTAAACACCGAATTGAGAAGATGGTTACTTGACGGATGGAAACCTGGAGGACCTCTGAACCGTTTTAGAAAGAAAAGTCCTATAAGAAGTACAGAAAATAATAATAAGAATAAGAAAATAAATAAGAATAAGAATAACAGTAGTAAAGACTTTGATAATAACGATAATAGTAATAGTAGTAGTAATATAGTAGTAGTAGTAGTAGTAGTAGTAGTTATAGTAGTAGTAGCAGTAGTAGCAGTAGTGATAATAACAATACTACAAATAGATATATGAACAATAACATGACTGTGAGAAACAATTCCGAGACTATGAATAATAGCAATAAGAAAATTGGCCTAAATAATTATTATTAAAAATTATATTTGTAAATGAAACATACTTTTCATATAGACAGATGATGTATAATAAATATGGTGTTGTAAACATGTAATGTAATAAAATAATGGTAATATTATTTCTATTTATGAAACTGAATTGACATACGATGACAATTGCCTCTGTTTATATATCAAGAATAACTGTGATGGAATTAGGAAAATTCCATTTGAAATGTTCACCAAGACAATCAAAATTGTTAAGGATTATGAAATAAAACTATATTGTAATGATGATCTTTATTATTATTATTATCATTATTATTATTATTATTAATAATATTGTTGGACTCAGGATATCACTCGCCTGGGAACCCACGCAAGGGGCTTCTCTAGGACAGTCTAATTGGTTTAGGTGATTATCCTTTTTCAGGAGACCGTACCA
Organism: Penaeus monodon; assembly: GCF_015228065.2. NCBI lineage: Eukaryota > Metazoa > Arthropoda > Malacostraca > Decapoda > Penaeidae > Penaeus > Penaeus monodon. The sequence continues at coordinate 17,889 of NW_023663704.1, read as the reverse complement.
ACCCAAGCGAATGGGTTATCCCTTGCCAAACCACCACCAATGGGTAAGGTTCGGGCCACTCTATGACCTGGTTTTAGGATCCGGGTTGAAACTTGGGAGACGATCCCAAGGGGGTTTGAACCCCAGTCCACAGGGTCAGCTAGTAAGAGCCTAAACTGACTGAGCCACGACGACCCGACAAAAGGTGGGAGGCTCTCGGTCGTGCCATGCTACCAGACGCGCTCGGTCGTGCGCTGGGGGGTTCTTCCCTTGTCTCGGTACTTCCCCTGCCCACCCCGCGGGCACTCGCGTGGCTTAGGACAATTAAGGACAGTCAGCGTCATCCCCTATTAGGCTTACTAGGGGTCCGTTCCATTACTCCAGGTAGAGGAGGACTCAGGATATCACTCGCCTGGGAACCCACGCAAGGGGCTTCTCTAGGACAGTCTAATGGTTTAGGTGATTATCCTTTTCAGGAGACCGTGCCAACCAAAGCGAATGGGTTATCCCTTGCCAAACCACCACCAATGGGTAAGGTTCGGGCCACTCTATGACCTGGTTTTAGGATCCGGGTTGAAACTTGGGAGACGATCCCAAGGGGGTTTGAACCCCAGTCCACAGGGTCAGCTAGTAAGAGCCTAAACTGACTGAGCCACGACGACCCGACAAAAGGTGGGAGGCTCTCGGTCGTGCCATGCTACCAGCGCGCTCGGTCGTGCGCTGGGGGGTTCTTCCCTTGTCTCGGTACTTCCCTGCCCACCCCGCGGGCACTCGCGTGGCTTAGGACAATTAAGGACAGTCAGCGTCATCCCCTATTAGGCTTACTAGGGGGTCCGTTCCAGTACTCCAGGTAGAGGAGGGACTCAGGATATCACTCTATAATTGTATAGAGAGTTACTATACAATTACCACAACACGACATATGACGACGGGAAGAGTAACCGTTTTTACGCAAGAGTTCAAGCAAATCTTGCATAAGTATCGATCGCCAATTACACTGTCAGGAGCCTCTGTAAATAAAGAAAGTTATATGTGCAGAATATAACACACATATAAAGACATATGTACATCACTTTCTTTTCAAAGACACATAATTTACTCTACAACATAGGGTATTACCTTTTATCTCAGAACTTCTTTCTTCATCTTCCTGGCGTTGGTGGTGTTCCCTAATCACACTGAATATATCATAGGAATTTTTATCATCATCATCATCATCAATCATATCATCATCGTCATTATTATTATTATCATTATTATTTTTATTATAATTGTTACTATCATTACTACTACTATACTACTACTACTACTACTACTATTATACTACTATTATTACTGCTGCCACTACTCCTATTGTTGTCATTGTTTATTATAGAAAGCCGAATCAAGTGATTCCATATATCAAAGAGGGAGATGCTATCCCTCTCACGGAAATATAAATTTGTGACATGAACAGGTAGCCCTCTATTAAGTTGCTCTAATGCTAGACGATATTCCTGCTGAAATCTAAAATCGCTATTATGAGATGGATGCGGAATAGTGAACGATAATCGATATTGATACATCGGCGTTGCGACAGGGTTATATGAAGGTTGTCTGAACAGAAATAATGACTGATCCGGTTTGAATAAATCAATAGAGCCATTCCGATCTACATCTCGATTCATGATGAATATTCTCTTAAGGTCCATCAAAAAATACATCACAGAATATACCGCATGTTTAATTTTGAATATATTCCGTGCTCATACGGCTGATCTTTTTTGCTAAGGTTATATCCATATTACCGTATGCTACTATTTTCTCTCTCACATAATAAAGACCTTCATGTTTGGTAATAAATGGGATTTTATGAACTAGAATCTGTTCTCGAACACAATCTCTGACGCAGCAACTGGAAAGAGTGACATCAGCAAATCTTTGGTGATATCCAGACCCATAACAGCATTCCAATCTTCGTCCGTTACAGAATAAGTTCTTTCACGAGTAGGTTTCTAAAAAGCACATTCTTGACCGTCTTTGCCTTGAAAGTAAAAGTTTGGTTAAAATTAACACTCTATAATCAAATGATACATATTGAAAAATATACATCTCTTTATTATAACCGCATTATTGCAAGCTAGAAAGAATATATTAGAATATCTGGAGCACATAATATCTTACCGTATCGATAAATGTTTGTCCCATTAAGGTTCGAACATAATGACACTCAGGTTTCCCAAACCATAGCGTGTTATGTCCATGGGTCATCACCCTTTTCCCAATTGCGGGATACCAACACCACAGTGGAAACAATTTACATGGTCGCCGTACCCTGAAAACGGAAGATTGGTATCAATAGTGATGCTTCGATCCTAAAATAAATGTTATATATTTATAAGCCTCACGACTGTCTAATTTGTCTAAAGAGGTTTACCCGAATAAAAGAATCCAGCAGCTATCAGTCTTTTGGGAAGCATTATATCTCCCAGAGGCCAATCGTCATAGGTGTATTTGCGACTTCTTGGCGTTACGAAATTTTCGTGCTCTGGTCCAGAATACGATTCGATACCATCTCCGCTAATATGTTACCAGCACTGATTCTCGAGGAACTGTCATTTTCCGACTCGCGTGAATCTCCACCGTCTTCTTCGCCACTAGCTCCATGGCTTCTTCCTTCGTTGTTACCACAGCTGTTTTTTCGTTATCTGTTTCTTGATGACCGATGATCTTACTTATAATCTTATTTATACGAATAGGTACATTCCCGGGTTTACCTTTCCCATTGCAAAATCACAGTAGGCGCTAGTTAAATGTTTTTCTGTTATATATTGAGACGTAGAAGCGTGTCGTGGTGAATTTCCACGATGTCATCAGTTTTTCCAATGTCATCGATATCGATGTTTTAAACCACATCTGAAGCAAATCAGTCTCTTATCTAGTTCATAGAAACCAGCTTTTGCATTATTTTTGGATGGTGGAACATATTGATCACAATCCCCATTTTTTTTGCTCGATGTGTCTCCTCGCACATACGGGTAAGATCACGATCAATATCAGTTGCATTGTCCATGTTCCCTGGATCAGACATTTTGCTCTACGAATCGTGTAGTATAGACTGATGTTCGATATATGATGTAGCTGCACAATACACACGTTTATATAGTTTTGTGTGTGTGTGTGTATGCGTACTGTATAAAATCACATTATAATGTATCAGAATTTGTCTGTTGCCCATCGAAACGATAAATTGATCACGACCCTTTGAATCTACAGCAATACATATTCTATTCTTATGATTCGTCTTTATTGAGTCGTGTTTATTATAATCACGGAAAATAGCCGTTTAAACTTACTTTGAGAGTTGGATATGTCTAAAAAAAATGGACATGTTTTAAAATATGGACATGTCTTAAAAATGGACATGTCTTAAAAGTGGACATGTCTTAAAAGAGGACACATCTTAAAAACTGGACATGTCTTAAAAGTGGACATATTTTAAAAGTGGACACATCTTAAAAACTGGACATGTCTTAAAAGTGGACATATTTTAAAAGTGGACACATCTTAAAAACTGGACATGTTTTTTTAGAAACATGGCCTAGCTATATAAACACCGACTGATGATATAAAGAGTTAGACTCGACTCGACTCTCTCCTCCTCCGGTTCCTGTACTTTTAAGTGTAGTGTAAACATATTTTACATCGGGAGAAGATCTCTAATTCGTCAATAAGAAATGTTTTCATAGCTAGTGCCAGATCAATGTAACCGAAGACGATGGATATATCACATCCTAACAGTTTTCTGCAGCAGGAAGAATATCGGTTAACCACGTTCAGCGAACATGAGATATCTCCCATCGATACCACTAGAGTATACAGGAACATGCCGTTCGTCAGCTACGATTGTCTAAGATACGAAGAAAAGCGATTAGGAACCTTCATCGACTGGCCTCATGAATGCTGAAACCGTCAGAATTGGCGGCCGACGGGTTTTTTCTATCTCAGGAAAGATGATCACTGTGCGGTATCTTCTGCAGAGGGATAGTTGGAGCCTGGGAAAAAACTGACACGCCAAGAGGAGAACATGAACGCCATTTTCCCCACTGCCCCTTTATTAGGGGTCAGCCAACTGGAAATGTTCCCATTGTTCAAGGCAATATCTTAGCCAGGTTACCGGTACTACATGCGAGTCTGGACGATTGCGGATCAAGACGTGTTGAGGCCGACGCTTGCAGATTTTCGTCAAGACATATGGCCGGATCGTATCCCGAATGCAGTGAGTAGTTTGGTATCTTTTATCGCTGATTAGTGTTTATGAACACTGTATCTAACTCTTTACCCGTGAGCTCAATCCAGATTTATTCCCTGCTATCGTTTCGTCTCACAGGAGGATCTCCGGATGAAACTGGTCTCTACCAGCATTCTGGACCGAAACGAAGTGATTTCACGACATTAGATAGCCGATTGAAGAGCTATGTCGAAGGATGGCCCATCCTCGGTCTGCATGCACGAGATCTTGCCGAAGCTGGATTTTTCTACTGTGTTACAACGTTTTATATATATATATATATATAAAATATATATATATATATAATATATATATATATAATATATATATGTTTACGTATATCGGTAATAGTAGATTCATTACAGGTGTTAAATATTGATAACAGCATCAGCTTATTAAGATCTCTGGAATTGATTGCGTCTTCTCTATCAAAAGAAGCATTAAATACTTTTGCAAAAGAAACACTTGAGGTAACAGTTACTGTTATTATATTCATAGGTCTGAGTGATCATGGGTTTGCTGTTTCCACTGCGGTAAGGGTCTTCGCAATTGGATATCTAGCGACATACCTTGGAAGGAACACGCTAGATGGTATCCTAAATGCAAGATTTGTCTTATTGACGAAAGGCCAGGACTATATCAATGAAGTATGTATACATCTCTTAATTGTATCTTATTTTGCTGGATATTTTTATTAATTGTTGTTTTATAATCATTATTATTAGATCACTATTACTATAACATTAACACTGTTATAATTTCTTTTAGGTCCAGCAAGAACATCCACCGTACACCCGCACAGCAAGTACTATATATTCGGGTATCGATAAAGCTGCTTCCGGTAGCAGTAATAGTCCAACGGAGGTGCAATCCGTATCCGAACAAGAATTGGATCTGTTGATGAGTTTTGGGTGTCGTCAAGCGTGTACTGGAAATGGGATATCCTAGTTGTATAGTCAGGGCCTGCCTTAAAGATCGGGTTGAACAAACCGGCGAACCGTATTTCGTTATAGAGCCTTGCCTTGAAGATGTTATACATAGAATGAGCGTAACAGAGAATCGGGTTGCAAATAATCGTTCTGAAAGTACAGAGTGTGAGCCGTCATATGGCGAGACTGATATTTCATCTTCGATATTTCAACAACAAGCACCGATATTCCCATCAACGTCTGAAACCATGAGGAATCGGGTTGCAAGTATTCAATCGCTTCCATCCGAATCTACCGAGGTTGAACTATTATCTCAACAACAACAAGTTTCTATATTGCCATCTACATCCGAGATAATACGACAACAGGCTTCTGTATTTCCATCTACAGCTGAGATAATACGACAACAGGCTTCTATATTCCCTACTGCACCTCTGAATAACGTTATCATCATCGTCATATCTGAACGAGAAAATACCGAAACTGAAGCAAACCATATTTTGCAAAAAGTAGAAACAAATCATATCACAGGCTAGTGAAGAAGAGAAGGAGGGATATGAAGAAAAAGGAGGGATATGAGGAAAAGAAGAATTTAAGTCAAGACAATCTTGTAAGTATAAACTATATTATGATCGATTATTTAAATTTTACTATTATAGATGAACATATTGTTACTATTATTATTATTTTTATTGTTTTTGTGTTAGCTATTATCACTCTTATTATTATCAAAAATTAACCCCTTGTATCTATCATCTTTCCATTTTAGATGAACAGCTGAAAGAGGAACTCGAACGGATGCGTGAAGATCGCACATGTAAAAGTGTGCATGGACAGTGAAATAGCTATAGTGTTCCTTCCGTGCTCACATATGGTTACGTGCGTTTCCTGTGCTGTATCCCTGAGACAGTGCCCCATCTGTAGAAGAGACATCAAACATGTGTGCAGAGCTATTGTATCCTAATAATATTCATATGTATGTTTACGTATTTAACCGGATTCAATCGTTTTATTCCATTCCTTTCACATATATGTGTATATATATATATATATATATATATATATATATATATATATATATATATATATATATATATATATATATCTACCGGTTATAACATGGCACTCAGACACATATACACACGTAATAATATACACGCGATAAACGTGTATATAAACTCTTAGCAATAAATAACAACGATGATTATATATAAGATAATAAATATTATTACCTGACAGTGAGAGAAGGCGGAAAGATATACTATTCGTCTATGGTGAGAATACTAAGTTTAAAAAAAATCTTTTATCACGATAAACGTGAATATAATTTTATGAATAAATAACAACGATGACTATATGAGACAACGAAAAACATTACCTGACAATGAGAGAATACGGAAAGATATACTATTCATCAATGGTGGGATTACTGAACGCACTGACAGAAGCCGGTTATCCGATATCGACACATGATCTTTCTGACAGAGACGGTATTAAATCGTCGTACAGAGACGATGGCGTAATAATAACCCATGCGTCTGAAGAAGCTCTCTGTTTAACGTTATACTGTGCACTGGGATTATTGATGGAAAAGGGAATAACCGTAAATTTGAAGAGATCTAATGCTGCAGAATATCTGTTACATTTCCCTACAGTGAAAGTCGAAGTCAGACCAAATTGTGAAACCAATACCATCGTGAGAGGGAGAATACAAAGAAACGACGATCGCGTCGCTATTGGCGAAGAACCTGTAAATACTAGCGATATCTATAACGGCGGAAAGGCGTATGTGTATCAAAATAAAGCGCTATATTCTCACAGCAGCGGTCATTGAAAACTGTTATCATCGAAAGTAAAGGACGAGGACACACAGGGAACGATACTCTTTCAGCTGTCTTATATATAGATTCCTATGACAGGAGTCGGTTACCTGATATCATCGAGGACATTTCGAAATATCCTTTGAAGTTTTTCAGAGCTATAATATTGAGAGGTAAACTACTCTAATTGCAATAATGTATGACTATATTGATTATAAGCTCCTATTTTTTGGGGAAGATGTTATTCACCGCATACTGCAGATACGGAATCAAGCGTTATTTGTCATTAACGGTATAAAAAAAGTACAGGAGCATGACAATTTGCTATTTTCAAAAAAGAAGATATATACCGTGAACAATGTTATGGAAAATGGCATCGTGTACTGCAAGTGACGACGATGCTGATGCTGATACAAACAATCCTATACTCATAGACACAATTGGTGTTTTAATATACGGTATTTTGAATGAAGGCTGGAGTGAATCTACCATGAGGTGTATAGAATATACATATATATATATATATATATATATATATATATATATATATATATATATATGTATATATATATATATATATATATTATATATATATATATATATATATATATATATATATATATATATATATATATATATATATTTTCTACTACGTTATTCTTAAACCCGTTAATGAAAACAGCCATACTAGGTACTTACTAACGATATATCGTTAGGGAGTGTTTGAATTTTATAAAATGTCTAGTTTCTATGTTATATCTAAGTGAATAAACCGGAATCTTATTTCCAGATCCATATATGGGTAATGTGCTATACACATGCACAAATGATAAAAGTGCGTTTAGTATACTACATTAGAGCATAAATGGAAATTATTGTCAGTAAACAGTCTCGCTGCATAATTAGGCTAATTGGGTCATCCATTATGTTGACAAGCAGCATAATTAACGATCGTTTGTCGGTAAACAGTCTCGTTATGCGGTTAGGCTAATTGGGACGTCAGCTATTTTCTCGCCAATACGGGTGAAACTTATTGGTTAGTTGTTGGGTTCTGGCTGTCCAGAGACAAATCACCGTATTTGTTGATTTCAGGAATGTACGACTATGATCAGCGACAGCCAATGGATCAAACTTCATTAAATATGAAGACAAGGAAGGGCATTGTAAAGGTTAGATTGTTGAAACTGTACAGTCACTGCACGTACATTTATATTATTGTATACATTTAGAGTGTTCCTCGCTGATAACATTACTTCGTAAAATGATATTCCACCTTCTGTCGTTATCGGGTCATGCCCTAACAGATTCGCAGAGAGTTTATTTGTGTGTGTGTCTATGTATATTTATGAGGAGAGTGTTCACATTCAGAGACCATGTTGTTAAAACAAGTTGAAACGACTAGATCACAATAAAAGCAAAACAAAATAAGATAAATTGTACATAAAATACAAATGGATCTGATAAGTTTATTGCCAGAAGAACAAGCACTAGGGGAAGCGTTAAAAGACGGTTAGCTAAATTAAGGTAAATAAGTTCAATAGGTACATAGAGGTGTTTAATTTAACAAATTTACTTTTTATAGTCTGTAAATCCTTGATTCTTAATGGTTTTTATTTCAAAATTGATAATCAAACAATTCTTGCAACCATGTTGTTAAAACAAGTTGAAACGACTAGTCACAATAAAAGCAAAACAAAATAAGATAAATTGTACATAAAAATACAAATGGATCTGATAAGTTTATTGCCAGAAGAACAAGCACTAGGGGAAGCGTTAAAAGACGGTTAGCTCAATTAAGGTAAATAAGTTCAATAGGTACATAAAGGTGTTTAATTTAACAAATTACTTTTCATAGTCTGTAAATCCTTGATTCTTAATGGTTTTTATTTTCAGAATTGATAATCAAACAATTCTTGCAACCATGTGTTAAAACAAGTTGAACGACTAGTTCACAATAAAAGCAAAAAAAAATAAGATAAATTGTACATAAAATACAAATGGATCTGATAAGTTATTGCCAGAAGAACAAGCCTAGGGGAAGCGTTAAAAGACGGTTAGCTAAATTAAGGTAAATAAGTTTAATAGGTACTAGAGGTGTTAATTTAACAAATTTACTTTCATAGTCGTAAATCCTTGATTCTTATGGTTTTTATTTTCAAATTGATAATCAAACAATTCTTGCATTACCTATTTATATTACAAATAAGTTGAAATTTATAAAATTTACAGTGTACACATTCAGTAATACTTTAAAAGACTGATATCTTTTTGTAACAACATTTTGATTTTTAAAACTATTTTAAAATTATTGTTTATATGATCAGCCTACCCATTTTAATTTTTTTTAACACACTTCAAAAAACTAAATAAACAAATTATGAAGTTTTATTGATGATATTTGAAATCATATTTTGTTAGATTTGAAAGACTTTACACAAATCGATATTTTTTTTCAATTTTTAACGAACAAAGTGAACGCGATGCTGACATCTCAAAAAAAAAAAAAAAAAAAAAAAAAATAAGCAGGGTTTTTATAACCCCATCCAAGTCATAAAAAAAATCAGCCACAATCATGCTGCCTTAAAAATAATTTTGAAAAAAATTTTTGGGGCATGTACATTTTTTTTTTTAAAGGGCATTCCATTTTTTTTTTTTTAGAGATCATTCCATTTTAAAAGGGGATGTCTATGTTTATAAAGCAATTTTTAAAGTCCCTTTTTTTTGAGGGCGACGTCGTCGTGCAAACAGTTAGAACGCTCCTAAGATAAGGGAAACGATTTAACTGTTTTCCTTATTTTCAAAATGTACAAAGTTTAAAGCACGCGAGTGGGAACTTCAAAATCTATGATACCGCTATACAACTGTAACACGAGGGTGAAACCCAAATTTCTACATGGGGTGAACACACACAAGTAAAAACGGGTTTGAACATAGACTAGAAAACGGGGGATGGGCACACACTAGTAAAGGGGAAGTGAACAAACTTTTGTAACACGGAGGGGGGGGGAACATACTATAACACGGGGGAAACAAAATAATAACAAGAGATGAACACCCAAATAGTAACACAGGTGAACCATCACACTATCACAGGACTACACACCGCACGCACAAATACCTGCACTCGTAGTTTATCTGGCTGTTTTTCTCTCTTTTTCTCCTCCCCCCTCTCTCTCTCCTTTTTCCCTCTTTTCCTCCTCTCTTTTTTCCCCCCCTTGTCCATTCTCCTTTGCTATGTCTCCTCTCTCTCTCTCCTCTTCTTTTTTTTCTCTCTCTCTCTCTTTCTCTCTCTCTCTCTCTCTCTCTCTCCTCTCTCTCTCTCTTTTCTCTCCACTTCCCCCCTTTTTTTCTCCCTTCCCCTCTCTTCTCTTCTCTCCTCCTCTCCCTCCTC
>NW_023663703.1:10000-14645 GCF_015228065.2 Penaeus monodon | reverse complement strand
ATTTTTACTTTTAAAATTTTTTTTTTTTTTCTTAAATTTAAAAATTTTAAAAATTTTGAAAATAAAATAAAATAATAAAATTTTGAATCTTTTTTAAAAAAAAAAACCTTTTTGAAAAAAAGGGGAAATAAATAGAAAAGGCCCTATATAGAGGGGGCCCACAATTTGGCACGATTGATGAAATAAAAAAAAAAATGATGAATAAAGAGGCTGTTTAAGAACCTGACGGGTTAAACTTCATATACATATACATACATACATGCATACATACGTACATATGTATACATACATACATGCATACATACATACATACATACATACATACACACACACACACACACACACACACACACACACACACCCACCACACACACACACACAACGACACCACACACACACACACACACACCACACACACACACACACACACACACACACACAACGCACACACACACATACACACAACACACACACACACACACACACAATATATATATATATATATATATTATATATATATATATATATATATATATATTAGATATATAATATATATATAATATATACATACATACATACAACACACATATATATATATATATATATATATATATATATATATATATATATATATTATATATATATAATATATATATATATATATATATATATATATATATATATATATGTAAACATATATAATATATATAATATATATATATAGTATATATATATATATTATATATATAATATATATATATATATATATATATATATATCTAATATATATTATAAATGCATAAGCGAAGGAGGGAACAGTTTCTATACAGGCCAACTAGAAGCTGTTCAAGGTCGCTGGCAAAGGTCAGATTCCTTTACTTCACAAAAATCGTTCCTTACTTCTCAGAATAAAACCTTTAGTGAATCAACCGCCTCTTACTTCATCCCGTTTATGTCGTTCTCCCAAAGCGTCTTTTAGGAAGGAAAGCGCTGCTGTCATCAGAATTTCCTTGCAAGATTCTGTATGCGGAGATGAAACCTTGGATTATTATTGCAATGGTTTGAGTTCGTGTTATATCATCTTATTATTTTATTACTGCTGGCGGTGTTTTGAGATTATTTTAATTTCTTGGTATTATTTTTATTATTTATCATTATTTATTACTTATTATTTATCTTTATTATTACTATATTATTTATTTTTCTTATATCATATTAGTTATTATTATTATTAGTAGTTATTATTACTTATTTATTAATTATTATTTTATGATTATTGGATTTTATTATATATATAACTTCTTTATATATTTTATTTTATAATATTAATATATATATATATATATTACATATATTTTATATTATATAATATTATGATTATTATATACCTATATTATATTTTAAAAAAAATTTTAAAAAAAAAATAAAAAAAGAAACAAAAAACCCATTAATAAAAATAATAAAATTCTAAAAATATTAATAAATAAAATAATTTTTCTTTTAAGTTTTGAAAAAAAACAAAAATAAGGAAAAAAAAAAAATAGAAAGAAAAACAGGTAAGGCCAAAAAAGGGGAAAGGGGGAAAAATTGCAAAAATTAAAAATAACTTGCCTTCAATCAAAATTGAATTTGGGGTTGAAAATTTTTATTAAAAAAGGGAAAATCCTAAAAAATTTTTAAAAAAAAAAAATTAATGATAAAATAAAAAAGGTAGAAATTTTGGGTTTTAAAGGGAAAAATTAAAAAAAAAGAAATTTAAAAAAAAAAATTTTTTCCTTCGAATTTTAAAAATTGTAAAATTTTGGTGGTGAATTTTTTAAAAATTATAAAAAAGATAAAAATAAATAAAAATTTAAAATTTAAAAAAATAAATAATTTTGGGGATAAAAAATATTAAATTTTAAAATTTTTATAAAAAGGGAATTAAAAATAATTTCTAAAACAATAATAAAAAAAAATATAATAAATTAAAAAATTAAAATAATCCAATATAAAAGGTTTTTTTATTTAAAAAAGTTTTAAATGTTTAATAAAAGGGATTATTGTCCATTTTATTTTTTACCCCTTGTTTTGGAAAGGACGGCATTTTTTAACTTAAAGGAACAAGTTTTAAAATTTTAACAAACACAAAAAAATAATAAAGTTTGTTATCAATTTTTTAAAAAAAAAAACCCTTTTAATTCGGAATAAATAAACGCAGTTTTCCTACTTTTTTTGGGGGGCACCGGGAGTTTGGATGAAAAAAAAAAAAAAAGGATAAAAATTTTAAAGGGGTGTTTTGGGAACCCGAGGGGTTAAAACCCCTTTATACATTACATACATACATGAAACCCATACTACAAAAATGAAATAATACATACATGCATACGAATACATAAACATACATAAACAACATCCCATACAGAAACAAAATGATACAACTACATACACACATACAGACACACACAAAACACAACACACAAAAACCAAACCCCACCCACAAAAACACCCCAAAACACACACCCCACACCACACCACAAAACCAACACACACACACAAACCCGAAAAACCACCCACACAACACACACAAAACACACAAACACAAAAAACCACACACACAAAACCCCACACACCACAAAAAACCCCAAAACACACACACACACACAAAAAAACACAAAACCACATAAATAATAATATAAATAATAATAAAATAAAAAGATAATATATATATATAATATTTTAATATATATACATACATACATACACCCCAATATAATATAAATATAAATATATATAGATAAGATATATAAAAATATATAATATATAAAAATTTTTATATAAAGATTTCATATTTTATACATATTTTTAATATAATAAAATATATATATTTTAATAAAATAAAAATATATATAAAAATATATATAATTTTAAATATTTAAAATATATATATATAAATATATTTTAAATATATAATTTATATTTTATTATTATATATATTTTTTTACATATAAAATATATATATTATATTAAAAATATATTATATTTTATATAAAATATATATAATATATTATAAATCCTAAACCCCAAAACAAAATATTATATATTTATTATTTTATATATATTAATATATAATAAAATTTTTAAAATTAATATATTAAATTTATTATATATAAAAATAAATCATAAAAAAATTTTATAAAACCAACAAATTTAAATCATAAATAATTTTTTATTTAAAAAAATTTATTTAAAAAAAACCCTTATAATAATTTTAAATACCCCGTGTATTTTTAAAAAGGCAAAAAGCGGAAGGGAAAAGGGGAAACAGTTTCCCTTGCCCAAACTTTTAAGGGGGGAAACCGGACCTTTATTCCAAAAATCGTTTTTTACTTCAAAATTTTTTAAACCTTTTTTAAATTTATTTTAAATTTCCCCCGGTTTATTTTTTTCCCCCAAAGGTTTTTTAAATTTTTGAAAAGGCTTTAATAGAATTTCCCTTTTTTCAAATTTTGTTGGGAATTTTTTGAAACCTTGGATTTTTTTTATTCCATTTTTATTTTTTTATTTTTTCTTTTTTAAATTATTTTTTAATTTTGGTTTTTTAATTATTTTAACCTTTCTTTATTATTTTTATTATTATCTTATTATTTATTATTATTTTTATTTTTATTATTTTATTATTTATTTTTTTATTATTGTTTTTGTTGTATTTATTTGTTATTTGATTTTTCTGTTTAATTTGATGTGATGTTTATGTTTATTATTTTTATTATTATTATTATTATTTTTTATTATTATTATTTTATATTATTTTTTTATTTTTATTTTTTATTATTATTATATTTTTTATTATTATTTTATTTATTATTTTAAAAATCTTTAGATCACGATCATGATCAGGATCACGTCATGATCATCATCATGAAACCCAATTATTAAAACTATTAAATTATTATCATCTTTGATCATTATCAAAATTTAAACAGTTGCCATTTTTTTCCTCTCTCTCTTGTTTCCCGAAGTGGGGTTTCGGGTTTTTAATCACTGGCACTGCAAGAAATTTCCCCCTTACAGAAGACTAAATCCCCTGAAAAAAATATTATGTGAAAAGAAAAAAGAAAAGAACTAAAGAGAGAAGGATAAATGGATAAAACTGGGAGGGGAAGGAAACGGGAAAATTAGGAATGGGTAGATAATAGAGGGGGGGAGAGATAGCGAAAAAAAAAAAGCAAAGGGGAGAGAGAGAGAGAGAGAGAAGAGCCCGAGAGGTGAGAGAGAGGGGAGAGCGAGAGCGAGAGCGAGAGCGAGAGAGAGAGAGAGGGAGGGAGAGAGAGAGGAGAGAGGAGAAGAGAGAGAAGAAGAGGGGAAAAGATTTTTTTTTAAGAGGAGGAGGGGAGGAGAGAGAGAGAGAGAGAGAGAGAGAGAGAGAGAGAGAGGAGAGAGAGGGAGAGAGAGAGAGGCGCAATGACGGAAAAAATTGGGAAAGGGAAAAACGTAAAAAAGTTAGATAAAAAAAATAAAAAATAAAATTTAATAAAAAAAAGTTTCGGGGGGAAAAAGAGAAAAAGAAAAAAAACCAAATTAAAAAACGGGATAAAAAAAAAAAAAAATAAAAAAAAAAAAAATGAAAAAAAAACGAAAAAATCAGTTTTAAAAGGCTAATTCA
>NW_023663703.1:5000-7500 GCF_015228065.2 Penaeus monodon | reverse complement strand
ATTATTATTATTATTAATATTATTATTATTGTCATTATAATAACTATCATTTTCATTATCTTCATTATTAGTATTGTTATCATTATTGCTATTATTATTAATGTTATAGTTATTTTTATTATCATTATCATTATTATTATCATATACTTATTAATATTGTTATTATTATTGATGTTATTATTATTATTATTATTATTATTATTATTATTACAATTATCATCGTTATGATTATTACTGTTTTATTATCATTCTTATCACTATCAATTACCATTATTGTTATATCTACTCTTATTATTATTTTTATCATTATTATCTTTATCATTGATGCTATTATTATATTTTTTATTATCAACTATTCTTGTGATAATTACTTTTAATATCATTATCACCGTTGGTCTTGTTGCTTCTATTTTTTTTTTTCTTTTCTTTTCTTTTTGCAGTGTACACTCTTTTTTTCTGAAATCTCGAGATCCTGTTAATCTTCTTTTTTTATCAAGAAAGTAGAGATAGTTTCTTCATTGCAAAGTTTGAATAAGATATTACGCAGTGTATACCGGGAAAAAATACGTATTTTTTATTACTCTCACAAGAAAATAAAATTAATTAATTTTATTTAGTGTAAAGTTTGAAAAAAACTTTTCTCGAGTATATTGCATTCATGGTCTACGGACGAAAAATATACTTGTCTTTTTTATTTTTTCCGTTTCAACATATCTATCTTTTTCAGAAAGCATATAAAAATCATAACATCACGTCTACCAACAGGCATCAAATCATAACTTCTCCTGAAAAATACTTAATCTAGCAGTTAAAAATGTTAAAACTCGTGGACGGTAGCCCCCCCCCCTTCCCCATCACCTCCCACCCCTTCCCTGACCCTCTAGGTAAAATTCCTAGGACAGAAAAGTTAGAATATGCAAATATCTGTCAGATCTGTGCAGGGACCTGTGATCTGTTCCAAGGGGGCCCTGGCACCGTGCTGGAAAATCCGCACACAGCTGATGACACCTCTAAGAAATTCATGGGCTAGAAATGAAATAAATTCACCTCGGTTTAAGTATTCAGAGTTGCCCAGCGTGTAATCTATATGGAGCGAAAAATGATGCAGAATGTGAAATGTTTCATAGTCTTTCTATCAGGTGCCTTGCGAATACGCCACTTGAATTTACTTCTGATGTAACATGCAGAAAGGGTGGATGTAACTGGAGCTTGTAGAACTCAGTCTATGTTTGGAGGAAAGGCGTGTATGTAGCTATTTGTGACTGTAGATTTCTATGAATACACACTTTCATATATATATATATATATAATATATTATATATATATATATATATATAATATATATATATATTATATATATATATTAAACACACACACATACACATACATACATATATATATATATATATATATATATATATATATATATATATATATATAGTATATATATGTATATATATATATATATATATACTATATATATATAATATATATATATGCATATGTGTATACACACACACACACACACACACACACACACACACACACACCACACACACACACACACACACACACATATATATATATATATATATATATATATATATATATATGTAAATATGTGTGTGTGTGTGAGTGTATGTGTGTGTGTGTGTGTGTGTGTGTGTGTGTGTGTGTGAGTGTGTGTGTGTGGTGTGTGTGTGTGTGCGTGTGTGCGTGCGTGCGTGCGTGTGCATGCGTGTGTGCGTGTGTGTGTGTGTGTGTGTGTGGTTGTGTGTGAGTGTGAGTGTGTGTATGTGTGTGTGTGTGTGTGTGTGTGTGTGTGTGTTGTGTGTGTGTGTTTGTGTAATAATAATAATAATAATAATAATAATAATAATAATAATAATAATAATAATAATTATAATAATAATAATCGGTTTATTGATTTTCAGGTAGCCAGAGGCTGAAAATATACATAGAAATACAGATAAAGAGACAAACTATATATACATAAACATATAAAAAACACACAACAAAGTAAACTAACAATCTATAACAACAAAATAAACAGATAAACAAAAGCCAAGTACAAAATCAGGTGTGCTAGGATTTGAACTAGTAAATATGGACTAGTGTTCGTTGATGAGTCGGACTAGAGTGGGTATGTGCTCGGTGGTAGCGGTCAGTGCGGGCCTAATGGGCACTAATTTGTTGGCGGCGCGTAGGGCCGGCGAGCAGCGGCGCGTCGGGGGCCAGCAGGTAACGGTGGCGTGGATGGCACAGCAATTTTAAACCAAACTGCTGCAGTGAGGTCGTTGTAGTGAGTGGCGAGGGAGGTGAAGCCTAGGGTAGCCAAGGCGCTGTCATAGCTGGTATAGACAGGCGAGAATGATCTTGGCTGTCCTTTCTGCCACCCTCTCAAGTTGTAGCAGCTGGGTGGCGGTGAGGGAGGGGGACCAGGCGGGGGAGGCGTAAGTCAATTTAGGCAGGATGAATAGCCTGTAAATATTCTGAAGCT
>NW_023663702.1:0-14646 GCF_015228065.2 Penaeus monodon | reverse complement strand
ATATATCATCACCACCATCACTTAAATCGGTCCACGCGGATGTAGCCTCTCCCAATCTTTTCCAACGTTTTCGGTTTTTGTTCCAGTTTTGGCCCCAAATGTCCTATTCGTCACGCCATTTTGGGCATTGGTCTGGCCCTTGCCCCTTTATGTTTCTAAGCTCAGTTGCTATTTACTTTGTCCATCTGTTGTCCGCCGATATATGACCTGCCCATTGTCATTTTTTTGATGCTCACATTATTCTTCCACTCTTGTCTGTTCCCTGTTCATATTACCCTTTTTCACGGATCTATCAGGCTAATTCTCAAAATAACCTTTCCATCCCCTCTGTCAGTTATTGTTTCCTCTCCAGTAATTTCGTTGTAATCCATGTTTTCTGATTCATAGGTCTAACTGGGGGGGCGCTTTGGGTTAAAGACTCTTAATATTCTACTGTGTCTGCCGAAGACGTTGTAGCCTAGACTGATGCGTCGCTTAATTTCCTGTTCACTAGATGTATTTGTCTGTATGAGTTGCCCTAGGTATATATACTTGTCAACTACCTCTAGCACTTCGCCAAATCCACTGCATTTTGTCCAAGAGGTGAAGTACTTGGGTCTAATTTTTGACTCAAGGCTTACAAGGGTGCCTCACATCAAACAGTTTAAGGTGAAAGCTACTAAAGTGCTTTGTATTTTGCGTTTTTTTTCAACATTCTATTTGGGGTGCAGACTGCACAAACGCTTCTGCGGCTTACCGAGCGCTTATTTTGTAGGTAAACATGACTACTGATGCGAAGCTTATTCATCTGCAACTCCCGCTGTTCTCCAATTTTGGATTCCGTTCACAAAAAGAAACTCTCAGAATCTGTACTGGGGCTTTCGGGTTTTCACCTTTTGGAGTTCTATTTGCTGAGAGGGGGGACCCCCCCTCCCTTCTTTACCTGGGACTACTTAAAACCGGATTTAAACACGAGGTTTAAAAAAAGGATTCCAGGATCCCTTATACCCCCAGAGGGTTTTTTTTAAACTTCCTTGAGGGACAGCCGTTTCCAAGGGTTTTAAGGAGAAAAAATTTCTTGTGGAAGCCCTTTAAATTTTTAAAAACCCTCATTTAGGTTCTGGCTTTGGGAAAACTCCCAATTTTCCCCCCTTGGGACTAATCCAGTCAAGGGGTTTGGGGGAATTTGGGAAAAAGGGGAAAAAATCCGAAGGGGAAGCCAAAAGGAGAGATTTTTTTAAAAAAACCACACTCTTAAAGTCCCCAATGTTTAGATGAATAAATACAGAGGGGTTTTGGAAAATTGGGAAAAGGGTTTTTGGCTTTTGGCAGGATTTTTGAGCGGGAAAGAAGCCCTAAATTTGGAAAGCCTTTCTTCAGAAAGCCCCCCCATCCCCCCCTGCAAAATTACTTTCCCCACCTTCACTTTTTTCCTGGGACTAGAGTTTTCTTAAAAAACCAAATTTACTTTTAATACATTGTGATTTCCTTAGTAGTTTTTTTGGCCAGAAATTTCAGCATTTAAAAAATCATCACATCCAGTGGTGGGGGAGGTTAAAGTTTGGGTTTTTGCCCCCCTGAGGGTCAGAAAAGGTTAAAAAAAGGGGGTGCCAGTGAATGTTGGAATCAGGGGGAAAATAAGCGAGCCCCTCGGAAGGTTTAAGGGAAGTGCCCACTAAGCCGGTGATCCCTTGTTTCCCTTCCCCAACCCCCCGCCCTTTGAAAAACCCCGGGATCAGAATTTTTTTCTTCCCCGGATTAAATGGGGGAAAACCAAAGGGGAGGCATACCTTTAAAAAACAAACTGCAAAAGATTAAGAGGGCCCCCCTGGCAGGGGGGTTTCCCCAGCACCCCATCCCAACCGAAAATTTAAAAATTTTTGTTTTTAAAAAAAGGGATAAGAAACGGGTACAAAAGGGAAAAAAATTTTTTTGGCCAAATGATGGGCAAAAAAGGGCAAAGGGCACTTTGTGCGAAATGACCAAGAGCCCCCACAAAGAGGTGAAAACATTCTCAGACAAAAAGATATATGAAACCTTTTCCCCCCATATACACTGAAAATGGTTTTGGGGGGAGGATTGTGACTTTAAGGGACTTTTTTTTGGGTTTCCTTTGGGGGAGCCTTATTTTTCAAAAAAAAATTTTAATCTTTGCATAAGGTTTATGAAAAAATTTTAAATATATTTGGGGCCCTTTAATTTTTATTCTTTGATTTTTAAAAAAAATTTTATGTTACTTAAAAAGACATTTTTTGATATTTTTTTTTAAAGTTTTAAATTTTTTTAAAATTTAAAATCTAAAAAGGTATTCACTCCCTAATGACCTTAGCTGTTGACCCCGGGCGGGATAATTTTAAATAATAAAATCAATCTAGCCTTCACCTTTTTTGCCCCCGTATCGGGTTCGAAGGGAAATTTTCTACTTTTTGAAAAAGGGATTCTCTCTTTTTCCCTTTTTTCTTTTCCAAATTTCCCGATTTTTAAGGGGATTTTTCCCTTTTTCTTTCTCTATATTTTAGTATATTATTTCCATTTTGCAGTTTCCCAACTGAAAAGGAACATCATTTTACAAATCTTATTTTAAATACCCTTTCCGTTCTTTCCTAGTTTCCCTTGAATTTTTTCCTTTAAAGCAAGTTTGTAAAAAAAATTTTTTGGTTTAGATGGTTATGCCCTGGTCTAACCCCTTTTTTTTTTGGTTTTGCTATTTTACCCGGGTTTTCCTTTGGGGAAAACCTTGATTTTTGTTTGCCCTTTGTATATATTTTCTTCCAAATTTCACAATTTTAACCTCACTACTCCCTTTTTAAATCGAATAGCTTCTGTTGCTGTGGTATTAAAAACAGAAATCAAATTTTTTTTTTCTTAATCTTATGAATCCCCATACATGGGGGTTTTTCCGGGTTTTCTTTTTATTTTTCTCTTTTTTGGGTAAAGCGTGAGCTTTGTGGTCTGTTTTTGAAAATTTAAACCGGGGGAAGCCTTCCCGTTTTTCTGTCAGAGGTGCGAGATGTGAGGACTTTTGTAAAACAGGTTTGTAAGAAACCCCAAAGGGAAAACCCTTATTGGGTATTTTGTTTAGACCCTTTTTTTAATCCCCTTTTTTTATGTTCAACAAAAATTTTTTGCATTTTTTTCCAGGCACCCGGTTTTTTTCCCTTTTGAAAAGGGCCCTTTATTAAAAAAGGGAAATGGTTTGGGTTTCACTGAAAAAAATTTTCCCTCCTCCCATCTTTTTTAAAGGTTATATTTTCCCTGGTTTTTTCCCTTTTTTAAAGGGCCCTTTAAAAGCGTTCTTTACATTTCTTCTGTTGTAAATTTTAGGTACGTCTTAGTTCCGCTTTTGGGTTTTTTTCCCCCGGGGTTACCCATTTGTATTTTCCCATAGATCCCCTTTTAAAAAGTTTTCCACTTTTTCTTATGTTTCTCCGCTTATAGGCCCAATTTTCTCCGCCTGGTTTTTCTTTATTGAAAACTTTTGGTTTTTCCCCCCTTTTTTCGAGTCCCCTTTTTAAAAGCTGTTTTCATCAACTTTACTTTTTGGGTTTTATCTTTAAATTTCCCTGAAACCCTTTCTCTTCTTTTTTACTTTTAGGCCCTTTTGTTTTTTTTAAGGTAAAGTTTTTTTTTTTTTTTTTTTTTTTTTTTTTTTTTTTTTTTTTTTTTGGCCCAAAAAGCTGTTTTGGGTTTTTATTTAAAGCTTTGGGCTGGAAAGGCTTTTTCCCTTAAATGTTCGTACCCCCCATACTTCAACCCCAAAATTTTTCCTTTATTGTGTTTTTAAAAATTGTTTGATTTGGTAAATTGGTTTTGGGAAAAATTTTTTTGGGGGAAAAGGGGGTTAAAGTACCTTATTTTTGGTTTAATTAATTTTAAATTTTTTTATATATTATTCCTTTTTATAAAATTATATTATTATAATATATAATTTTTAAAAATTTTTTATAATAATATAAAAATATATTATATTATTTTTTTATATATAATTGTAAAATTTTAAACCTTTCCCACCAAGGGGGGGGATTTGGCCCAACCCCAAATTTGGTCAACCCCACACACAAAACCCCCGGGAAATCAGTTTGCGCGTGACCCACGTTTTTCTTTCCCCATTCCTTTGGGTTTAGTTTTAATGTTTCTACTTAAACGTTCATTTTTATCTAATTGGATTTTAATTTTTTTTATTTTTAAAAAAGGTTCCTTTTTTAAATTCATATATTTTTTTTTTTTCGATTTTTTTCCGTTGGGGCCGTGAAAATGCCCCTTTGAAAAATCCCCTTTTTTGAATAGTTTTTCTTTAATTAAATTTTTAAACCCTTTTAATTAAGGGACTTTACATTTATTTTATTTAAAAAGTTTTATAAATTCACAGATCCCCAATTTTATTAAATTATGATTTTTTTAGCCGGTTTTTTTTTTAAATTCCCCATAAATTTTTTTATTTCTGTTGTTTTTTAAGCTTTTTTTTAAGGGATTTTGAAAAATTTTTTTATGGGGAAATGAATTTTTTAAAAAAACCAATATGAAATTTTTTTTTTTTTTATGTTTTTTAAGTTTTTTTACTTTAATGTATAAAGAAAACGTTTCCAAAAACTAACTGCTAGGGGGTTTGCCTTTTGTTTTTTGGGTTTTTATTTTTTTTTTTTATAAAAATTTACTTTTTAATTTTTCCTACGGTACTTGTTTTATGATCTCTTTTTACGCCTTTTTTTACTGAATCTACTGACCCCAGTATGTTTTTTTATTTCCATTTTTTTACCAACTTTTTTTCCCAATTTTACTAAACCCCCTTTTTTACTCTTTTTACCTTTTCCCCGTTATTATACTTTTTTTTTTTTTTTTTTTTATTTTTTTTTACTGGGGATTTATCGAAAATTGTATCTTTATTTTTTTTTTGTTCTTTATTTTCCCTTTTTATTCCCGAGAAATTTTCCCCCTTGGTTTTACTTTTATTTTCACCACATGTTTTCTGCGCCTCCCGGGCCATCGTGCAAACCAAAAATTCCCTACTATTGTTTTCCACTTTTCCCACTATTTTTTAATGCTTTTGTTTACCCACACTGCTATGGGCTAAAAACTACCACAAATGCTATTGCTTGTATTTACCTTTAAAATATATATATATATATATATATTGAAACCATCATACGTGGAAGGCCCATTTTAGTTTAAGGGGATAAAAGCAGCACTGTTAAAATTTTTAAAAAGGAGTTTATTGCCCTTTCATTTAAAGACCCAAGTAAAACGGGGGCCCCTTAAACTTTCCCCCAAAAACCCCCTGGTCCCTAACCCCTCTCCTGCCTCACCGGGGAATTTCCATTTCGGGCTCCCCCCGGGGACGGGTACCTTGCCTTTAAGTAGGGGGTTCCCTACAAATTTTTTATTATATATATATATATATATATATAAAATATATATTATATATATATATATAATATGGGTGTGTGTGTATATGATATAGAATATAATATGGTAAATAAAAATTTTAATTATATATATAATAATAAAATTATATAAATTTTTTAAGATAATTAGATATAAAAAATATCCACCCCCCCCAACAAAACCACAAAAACCAAAAAAAACCCCCCCCAAACACACACAAAAACCCCACCAACACGCCCCCACCACACACACACCACCCCCACCCCGCATATAAAATTTAAATTATTATAGAATATTTTATCCCAAATTAGTTTTAAATATTTTTATATATATATACTTAATATAAAAATATTATTTTTATGATATTTAAATATTTTATAATTATATTATTATATTTATTCTTACATAAATAAAATTTATATATCAAAAAAATTTTTATTTTAAAAATATACCATATATATATATTAATAAAATAAAATTTATATATATTTTTTTTATTTTAAAAAAATTTATATATATAACAATATATATATAATATATTAAAATTCTTTTTATAAAATTTATAATATATATATAAAAATATATATATATATTATTTTAATTTTATAATTTTATTATAAAAAAACCACATACATATATGTAATACAAAAATTTTTAAATATTTTTATTAATAATTTATATATAGATATAATCTTTTATTTTAATTATATAAAATAAAATTAAAAGTACATTACTTTTAAAATAACAAATATTTTAAAATTTTAAAACATCCCTTTTTTTTTATATAACATACACACACCACCCACACACACACCCCCACACACAACCACCACACACACACAACGCCCCAACACAAAACAACGCACACACACACGCCCCACGAAACCAAAACGCACCCCCGCACACCACCCGGCACACCACACACACAAAAACAACCCCACACCACACACCAACAACCATAAAATTATAAAATTATAATAAAATTTTAAAGGGGAAAAAATCCCCCCTGACCAGGCCTAAAAACCCCCCCCCCCAGGTAAACCCCCAGGTATCAAACCCTAACCCCCCCATCGACTTTAAACCTATCCTAAATAAATGAGAAATGATAGCGGGTTTTACATACCCCCCCAGGGCCCCACCCCTGGGGAAAAATTATTTAGAAATTCGAAACCAAAGTCAAGGGTTTTGTACGGAGGGTTGAAATTATATAAAAAAGATAGGGTTTTTTGTTTTAAAACCTCGCTGTCAATAAATGTAGATAGGTTGGTGATCTATAATTTTTCTTCCTTTTCTTATACGGTAGGTTCATGTTTAAAAACCCCCCCTTTTTGGTCCCCCAGGAAATGAAAACTTGTATTTTTCATTTTGTAAATGTTTTTGGGAGGGGGAGTACAGGTAGGGTCCCCCCAAAGCCCTTTCCACGGAGGGGGGTGCTGAGGGTTACCCTTTTAGGAAAATTCATTCTCTCTATTACCCGGGGCCTTGGGACAAACCCAACGATTTTGGGGTGGCCCCGGCCCAACCAGGGGGCCTAGGTGGGGCAATGAGGTGAAGTTTTTTTGGGCCTAAGGGAAAAAAAAAACCGCCCCGGGCCCCGGTAAACTCAAAAACCCTCAAACCAGATTGCCTTCTGCCGGGTCTTGTTTTTTCCCGATGCTCTAAACCACTGGGGCCACCCCCGGTTTTTTTGATCAAATTCCTTTCCCTCGTTTCCCCCATTACTCATGTATGTAAATAATTTAAATGTATCTGGAGTAGTTGGGTTTTAAAGTCGGTTGGATTTGGTGGGAAATTTAGGGAAGGACGGAGAGTTCCGAACCCGAAATCAAGGGGGAAAATTTTTTCAACACACTGTAATTACAAAGGGAAAAAAAGGACCAAAATATATTTTTAAAAAGGGGTCAAATCGAAAATAGTTGGGCTTTGCAAGAAGTGAGCATGGGGAAAAACGGGAGTTGAAATTTTTTTCCTCGGGAAAACCTCAATCTTCAATGAAAAATCCTCGTAGCGGGGATGGTTTATTGGTTTTGAAGGTATATGTGTGTTTTTAAGGGAATTTTCCCCATTTTTCCCAGGGGAATCTGAAGAAGAAAAATCACACAAAAAAACCCCCAAACAAACGTGTGGGGTCCGAAATTTGGGAAACCTTTAAAAAATCTTTTTGGGTTTCCCCCCTCTGGCCCTTTCCCAAATTAAAATTTTTTTCCCCATTTAAGGGTGGGGGGCGCCCCAATTAAGATGAATTTTTAAGGGCGGGGAATTTACAGACTTTTTAAATCTTTTTTGGGTTTGAAATATGATATTCTTTTTTAAAGTGTTAAAGTTTTGGGGAAACAAAAACGATAATCGTAGCCCATAATGATGAGGATTGTGAGGAAGATGGTGGGATGTTTATTTGATGAGGGATTTTTAAATGATGATTAAGTTTGATAATAATGATGATGGGGATAATGATAAATCCTTTGTGATGGTAATAATGATGGTAACGGTTGGAAGTGATGGATGATGAGATTAATTAGGGTTTACAGATATCCATATAATTAAGTCCCATATATTGAATCAAAACGAATTCAACACGAGTCACAGGACAACTGAATATCATTTCGCTTATATTCTTATTTTATTTTTTTTCTTAAACAGTTCACATGTAACTTCTAATCACTGATTCTTTTTTTATCTCATATATGAATGAAGACCAAGTAACATATCAATAATTTTTAAAACTTTGATATTGGAAGTTATGATAAAAGACGATTTATAATTATGTTACTTTATCGAAATTATAATTCCTTGCATGTATTCCATAAAAAACATGAACTAATTATTTTCATTTTTCACGACTATTTCACAATATTTATTTGCCGTTAGATTCCTAAATTCCTTGCCTGATAAACCAGAAAAGTTTTCATAAATATTTTTAGACAATCACACTCTTTATGTGAAACTCTTGAAAACAAACGAAAAAAAGTAAATGTTACATCACATGCAGCAAATTGCAAAAATACTATTTTTGAACGCATTTGAAAGTTAAAACGAAGTACAAAGTTGAATTTAAGATGAAAAGGAATACAAATTAAACGGGACGCTGGCTTTGTCTTTTCAGTTACCCAAAATTTTAAACGCTCCCTCTCACTCTCTCGTTTTGTGCATGCATGTTGTGTGATAGATAGAGTCCTTCATTATATTTTAAATCTTACTAATGCTCTGTTTTTCTTATCTATATCGTCATCCTGGTTTACTCCACCAAGTACTACGTCTTTTCTCTTAAAACTTACTCATGGCTTAGTTGCTTTCCTTGCTCCATCTCTTTTTTAGTCTGAACTGTCATCTGCTACGTCGTTTTTTTCAGCCTCCATCTGAACGTTCAAATCCTCTGCGGGGGCGATAGCAAGCTTGGAAGGACTCTCCAACTGTACTTGCTCCCCCACATCCCCATGCTGTATTTGTGTATAAAAACTGCCAAATGCTGGCCCTATATCACTGCTAAAACTATTACATAAGCAAAAAACCCTCGTGTCTGCGCCGCAAAGAGAATATTACAGTGGATTTGGAATCGTTTAAATGAATCTCCTACGTATAGAACTGTGTTTGACACCTCTTTGTATTTTTAAAGATCGCGGCACCAGCCACATGGTTATATTGTGTCACTCTCGTGGTGCTGTGTATGAGAAAAATTAAATTGCTTGATTACTGCCTCCCTAAGACGTGACAACAACACGAGGTTATATTCGTGACAAATGGAGGAAATTTTGAAAAGTATCCCTTATAAAAAATACTAAGACATTACCCGAATCAATCTTAGAAGCCTAACACAGCTGGGGAAATCGCGACTCAAATTGACCCCAGTTGAAGGAATGTTGGCCTCTGCTTTTTGTGAGTGTGTGTGTGGTGGGGTGGGGTATCTGTTACCCAATTGGTGAAGTGCTACTAAATTGGAGCAAAATTTTTCCAATAGAACATTTACAATGGTAATTGTGATTCTTAAAGCGCACAACAATATAATTTTGTAATTTACAAAAGCAATGATAGAATTTCACGATGTGTAGAAAAAGTTTCCCCATCCAAACGTACGTTACTAAGTGATGGGAAAGGACAGTCGAGCCCGAAAAATTTTTTTGGTTGTTACGTCTCCTTCTTTTCCATGATTGTTTTTATATTCAGGCTCTCTCATCTCTTACCGTAAAAAATAAGTGTGGCGTGTGCGTGTTGTGTGTGTGTGTTGTGCTGTGCGTGTGTGTGTGTGTGCTGCGTGGTTGTGTGTGTGTTTTGTGTGTGTGTGTTGTGTGTGTGGGGTGTGGTGTGTGTGTGTGTTTTGTGTGGGGTGGTGTGTGTGTGTTTGGGTGTGGGGGTGTCTGTCTTTTGGGTTTTTTTTTTTTTTTTTTTTTTTTGGGGGGGGGGGGGGGGGGGGGCTGTGTGGGGTTTTTTGTGTGTGTGTGTGGTGTGGTTTGTGTGTGTGTGTGTTGGTGTATGTAGGGTGTGTGTGTGTGGGCCCGTGCGTGCGTGAGTGTTTGAGTGTGTGTTATGTGTGTGTGCTTTGCGTGTTGGTTTGCGTGCGTACGTGCGGCGCGGTGTGTGTGTATTGTGTGTGTGCGTGTTATTGGTTTTGTGTTTGTATGTGTGTGTGTGGGGTGTGTTGTGTGTGTGGGTGTGGTGTGTGTGTGCAGTGTGTGGTGTGTGTGTGCAGTGTGTTGTGTGTGTGTGTGTGTGTGGTGTTGCGTGCGTGTGTGTGTGTGGTGTGTGTATGTGTGGTGTGTGTGTGTATTTGTGTTTGTATGTGCATGCGTGTGGGTGTGGTTTTAAAATTATGTTTTTATATCTTCATTACCAGATTTTATCCATTGTCAGGTATTTTGAAAAAAAAAAATCCTTAGAAATGTTCAGAAATGGTAACACGATATGACCTTATTCGTAAATCAGATTTTTCAAATTAGGGTGTACGACTCCTCCCCCCCCCCCCTCTTTTTCTTTCTCTCTGCAAAAACATGTATGATGACCAATCTCAAAAAAGGTCTTGCCGCAATGTTCAATATGTATTCTCTGCTTTTATCCCGGGGAAAGCATCTTTGTTTCATTCTCTTTATTCGTATTTGGAGCTCCTTTTGATAGGCAAAATAAAAGGCGTCTCAAAACAACAACAGGCAACACAAATATGCGCCTGAAAGCATAAACAAAACAACCAAATCCCGTAATACTTTGCTTATATATATATATTTTTAAAATTTAATGTTAAAATGATTTTAAAAAACGGGGTTAATTTTAAGCTTTATTAGCTTAAAAACTACAGCTAAAATCTGAAATCTGAAAACTATCGACTTTGCAGGTAGACGGAGATTTTTTCCCAATGTTGAAAAAAAATTAGTTATTTCATAGACACAATACTATATCACAGGATTTTTCTTTCTATTTCCATCGGTTTTCAAAATATCATCTATCGAGATTTCAGGTTTTATTGCCCGTCACTTAAAAAAGTACGATATCTTGTTTTCTCTTTAAATTTCTTAAATAGATGAAAGTTATTGGGCTTATATTTCCCGAAAAACAAAACACAAAAACTTTAGAGTATGTATCCGATTACAATGCATGTTTCTTTCTGCCATACTTATAACACATACGTAATCTCGCCATTTTCCCAATTTAGTTTATTCTTGGCTAGTCCAGACTTTCTGGTCTCTAATCGTGGGTCATCAAAAGACTCTTTAAAACTTTGGTTGCATGATATAAGATTTTAAAAAAAAATAAAACAAAGAAAAAAAGTTTTGGGTTTAGTGTGTATTTTCGCATACCTTATTTTCATGTTAGTTTTATTCCTTATTTTATTTTATCTATTTATTTATTTATTATTTATTTTTTTTGGAATTGAGAAAAGACCCCTTCCATCCCCCATTATATATAAAATGTTTAGATTTGAATATGGTTAGTCTAGGAACAGTAAATCCACAAGGGAAATTTTAAGTATTATGGGATTCCATACTTATTACGTAAATAAAATACTAATGTAGTAAATAAGGATTCGGAATGTGGAAAAACAATCTTTTTCCCCGTGGCAAGTATAAAGTTTAAAATACTATATACTTTAACAAGTTTCTTGTTATTTTCCTAATCGTGAAAACTAAAAGTGATGAGCATAAAAAGCCTCAGATAAGCATACCACACAACACACCACCAAAACACAAACACAACACACACAACACCACACCAAACATACACACAACACACACACACACACAACAGCCCACTCACCACATACATAAAACATACATAATAATATATGTG
The DNA here is from genome assembly GCF_015228065.2 of Penaeus monodon. Lineage (NCBI taxonomy): Eukaryota > Metazoa > Arthropoda > Malacostraca > Decapoda > Penaeidae > Penaeus > Penaeus monodon. The sequence goes on along the minus strand of NW_023663702.1, from coordinate 3,012 downwards.
TATATAAATATATATATATATAAAATATATATATATATATAAAATATATATATATATATATATTCATACATATGTATGTATGCAAGTATGTGTATGTGTGTCTATGTATGTATGTATGTATATATGTGTGTATGTTTGTTTATTTACAGATTTATGATATAACAAAATTCACAATTTTGTTATCATGCTTTAAAAGATCTAACTAACAGCTTTTATTCTCATAACTTTATTCTTTATCCCTCACCTCCATCACCGCCCCCCCCCCCACACACACACACACCCTATCCCACCCCGCCCATCCAAAGGGCTATATTTATGACTCTCCCGGCATGACAATATTCATACCGTAATGGCGCTATGGAACAGTCTCCCCAAATTTCAGACAGAATACTGCAAACTTTTCGCCTTTTTTGCGCAATTGCAAGAGCCATTTACCTTTTATGCTTTTTTTCTTCTTTTCCATGCCTCGTTTTAGATCTCTAAATGGAATACGGAATGCTTCCTTAAATATAATGCGTTTTAGTGTCGAACAAATACACTATAAAACTGTCCAGAACTGAATGGATTGAAGTCCTCTTTGGGTTTTAAGGGGAGCATCTTTCAAGCGGAAAACCATGCATTAATAATATAGTAGAAGCAGTAGAATAAATACACACTGACAAAAACACAACCCCAAAATTTGGCCGTGTGTTGTGTGGTGGGGTTTTTCCCCCTGTACCCCTTCCTTAGCCTTAGGAAATGACAAGGAGGGGACCATAAACCCCACAGTCCTTGCACATGCTGGAAAAAGGATCAGAATCCGTCCCGGTTGAGAGGAGTGTTCCGCCCCCCAACACGATACGCGTGCCCAGTTCCGCCCAGCCCCCAAAACAAGCCCGGGGAAAATGTCGGGTCACCTTCCCCTCTTGTACCCTTTCCACTTTAGCCTTCCGGCTTGGAGGCACGCGGGGTGAGAGCTGGGCCAAACCACTGGTTACCTTTTAGGAAGGGCCCCAAACTCCAAAAGGCCCCCGCCAGCGCCACCTGCAGGTCCCCCAGGGTGTGCCGCTTTACGTAGATTCAGCGGGGTGGTCCTGGAAAGGTCAACAAAGAAAAATCGGGACCAGGACCACAATCACTCCCGCAGCGCAGGGTACGACCCCTTACCAGCGCCTCCCATCCCGCGCAGCGGGATTTCGCCCCGCTCAGAGTCGCTTTTCAAGTGGGCCCGGGTATACCCCCGGCCTGATGGTGAGCCCGAAAAGGGTTTCAAAGCCTCCGCCACGCTGGGTAAGAGGCCTGTTGGGATGGCGGCAATGCCCCAACATTCCCCGCGGGGCCCCTTAGCGTTTACCCGTGCAGGGCCTTTCTTCCCGGTCCAGCCCTGGGCGAGGGGCCCGCATTTTAAATTGGGGACATATGCCCCCAGGCCCCCTTCCCGTGTATCAGCTGGCTTACGCCTCACAGAAGTTGGGGGGCCCAGGGGGTGCAGGGGAGAGAACGCGTGCCGGAACTTAAACGCCCGGGGGGGAGGAAGGGGGTGAGGGGGGCAAAAAGAGGCGGGGACGGGCCCAGTTTGCCCACCTATACCCAAGGGAGCAGTTCCGATGGGTTTTTCCCCGCCTTTTGCCCGCGCCACTGGGGTCCGACACGAGCTGCGAGGCCCCGGGGGGGTTTTCCCGCCCCGGACCCCAGGCCAGCCCATAAATTTGACACTCTGGGATTTGGCCAGGGAACTTGTTTCCCCTCGCTTGCCAAAAGTTATACCTCGTGACGCCGCCTTTTCGCCTTCACTTTCCTCCCTAGGCCCTGAACCCGCCCCCAGAGTCTGCACCCCCTCCCTCAGTTCATCTCAGTGTTTAGGCCTTGTCGGTGTACCGAGTTTCCATCTTCACAGATGCCAAGATTGCTCTGAGCACCTTAAAAAATGGCAGAACGTTCCCCTGCCTTTCCTTGCCTGCATCTCGAGAGATGGGCGCCGGGGCTGTGCCTCTGTGCTGCTTTCTGCCCCCTTTTTGCCCTTTTCCTCCCTCTACGGCCCGCATGGCCCCTGATCAGGCCCCTGGCCGGCTTCCCCCATGGGCCTGCCCAGTCATAGCCTCCTCTCCCTCATGGCGCCGCCACTTTGGAAAAACATGAAAATCGGCGCGACATGATCAAATATCACAAACCCCCTCCTGACACCCAATTTTTACGCCGGTCGCCTGGGCTCCTGCCCCCAACCCCAAGGCAGGTAGGGAGACGGGTGTTACCACAGGGTCGTGAACATGAACAGCTCCAAGAGGAAAACCCAAGCACCACAGGCCCCGAACACCCCCAGGGGAAAAAACCCCAAATGGCGAGGCAGGGCACGAAAAAAAAACAAAATGGCAGTCTTCCTTTATTTAACAAGTTTTTTTACCTACACTTTTTGTAGGGACAAACAGGGGGAAAACCCCAGTAACTCCCCCTACGCTTAAACCCCCCCCAAAATTTTTGGGCAGGGCCCCCCCCATCTTCCCCCCAACCCCCTCCCTGGGTTTTCCCCGTTCCCGCCACAACCAGTTTCGGGGAAAGTTTGCCCCAGGTTTTCCCTCTGTTAAACATGCCCAGGCACCTTTTCATGTTAAAAACATGTTTCGCACAGAGACAAAGACCAGGCGTAGCAATTATATATATATATAATATATATAATATATAATAATATATATATATATAATATTTTATAATATAAATTTAAATATATATAAAAACACATACTACGGTTAAGTACACAAACCCCAAAAACCCCCAAACGCAAATTTGAAAAAATTTATTTATATATATATATATATATATATATATTAAAATATTATATATATATATTTAATATATATATATAAATTATATATAATTTTTTAAATAAAATAATTATATATAATATATATATTATATTATATATATATATTTATATAATATAAATATATAATTATATATATATATTATATATATATATTAATATATATATTTATATTATATATATTTAATATATAATATATATATATATATATATTT
>NW_023663701.1:2500-14648 GCF_015228065.2 Penaeus monodon | reverse complement strand
AATAAAAAATTAAAAAAAATTTAAAATTTAAATATTATAAAAAAAAAAAATTGGTAATAATAATAATTTAAAAAAAAATAGAAATCTTAGGAAAAAAAATTTAAATAATAAAAAAAAAAAAAAATTTTTTAAAATTTTTTTTAAAAAAAAACAAAAAAGTGTTAAAAATTTTAAAATAATGATGAATAAAATATTGTTTTAAAAACTAGTTTTTTTTCACATCATTACATCATTGCGAGCTCGAAGTGATAAAACCAATTACCAAAGCAACTTTCCATCGGCCCTCCCATCAAATTATCAGTACCTTCATTTTTTTCCGCTCTAAATCATTATCATCATAACTTTTTTAAACCATCAGCCGCCAACATGTTAGCTCACGCTCTCAGTCTAAGCTCACTTCCGACCCCAGCTCCGCAATTTTTTTTCTCCCGTTTTCCGTGTTTGGTCAAAAATTTTAAACCTTAAAATCCAACAACAGAAACCGTGAGTGGGGAATTCCTTGGACTGATTTACTGTACCCAGCATCGCGCAGATTTACGAAGAAGAGTGTTTTTGGCGGCCGGGATAGGAGGTTTTGGCGCCCCGGCCGGTCAGGCCGGTCTCTGAAATAAAAAGGGGGACAAATGTGAAATATTAATGTACTGCTGAAACCCCCGTTGATTTCCCCTTTTTCCCCCCACCCCCATCCCCCTGTCTCTCTCCTGTTTTCCCTTCCCCCCCACGCCTCCCCCCCCTTCTCCCCCTCTCTCTTTTACTCTCTTCCTCTCCTCCCCACCCCCCTCTTCTTTCCCCTCTCTCCTTTCTCTTCCTTTTCTTTTTTCCTCTTCTTTCCCCTCCCTCCGTTTTTCCCTTCTTCTCCTTTCCTTCCCCCCTCTCCTTCTTTCTTTCTCTCTCTTTTCTCTCTCTCTCTCTTTCTCTTCCCCTTCTTTCCCCCCTCTCTTTTTCCCCTTTTTTTTTTTTTTTTTTTTCCCCCCCCCCCCTTCTTCTCTCTTTTCCTTTTTCTTTTTTTTTCTCTCTCCCCTCTTTTTTCTCTCCCTCTCTCTCCTCTCTCCTCTCCTTCTTTCCCCCTTTTCTTCTCTCCCCTTTTCCCCTTTTCTCCTTTTTCCCTCTCTCTTTTTCCCTTCTTCTCTTCCCCCCGCCTTTTTTCTCTCTCCTCTCTGCTCCTCTCCTCTTCTTTCCTCTCCCTCTCTCTGTCTCTCATTCTGTCTCTTTTTTCCCCTCTCTCTCTCTCTCTCTCTCTTTTCTCTCTCTCTCTCTCTCTTCTCTTCTTCTCTCTTCTCTTTCTCTCTCTTCTCTTTTCTCTCTCTCTTCTCCTCCTTCTCTCTCTCTCTCTCCCTCTCTCTCCTCTCCTTCTTTTTTTTCCTCACCCCTCCCCCCCTCCCTCCCTCCCCCATCCCCCTCTTTTCTTTCCCCTCCCCCTTCTTATCCGCCCCTCTTTCCCCTCCCTCTCTGCCCTCCCTTTTTCCTTTTCCCCCTTCCGCTTTTTAGCAAATTAAAAGTAGTTTTTAAATTCGTGGATATGTGGAAAAGTGGGGTAAAAACGGGGCAAAAATGGGCCATAGAAACTGACGTAAGGGGGAAGCGAGTGGGAGTTTTTGGGGCGTCCGAAAGAGCGAAGAACAGGGGAAGGAGAGGGGAAAGGGCAGCGGGGTGAGGGGGGGGAGGTAGGGGAAGAAGGGGGGGGGTAGGTTGGGGTGAAAGGGTCTGGAATAAAGAGGATAGCAAGGAAAAGGGGACAGAGGGGATTTTCGTGGTGGAGGAGGGAGGAGGTGGGAGGAGGAATGGAATTGGGGTTAATTCCCAACTCCCCAATCTACCCTTTTTAGGCAAACCCCTTTTTTTAAGGGGGGAGAGACGGACAAATTAAAAAGCAACCTTTAAAAACAATTTTAAAGGGGTCACACGAAGAATTTAAAATTTTTAAAGTTTTTTGAAACGAAAAAAAACATGTCTTTTTTAAAATTAGGAAATCGAGTCTCTAAAAAGTAATACGAAAGATGGAAAAAATAAAAATGAAAAGTTTAAGCGGGAAAGAAAGGAGGAAAACAGAGGGGTAGGGGTAGGGTAATGCTGCGGGTCGTTTAAATTTTGACCCGAGCACCCGAAAGAAGGGTCGGGGCCTAGAGGGTCATTAGTAAAGAACTTGGACTAGTAAATCGGTTTTTTGGGTTTGCACTCCCTTTTGACGCTACTTTTTGCAGGACAGATGCTAGATAGAGGGGTTTTAATATCTAATATCAATATTTAATTTGGGAGTAGGTTCGGGTACTTTATTTTTTTCATCAAAATTTCCTGGTGTTGTGGTCCGTACGTGTACATAGGTGGTATAAATAAAAATTATATAAATATAATATATATAATTATATATATAATATATTATAATATATATAATATATTAATATATATATATATATATATAAATATTATATTATTAAATATAAAATTTATGTGGTGTGGTGTGTGTGTGTGTGTGTGTGTGTGGTGTGTGTGTAACACACAAACCACACACCCCACACACACACACACAACCACACACCACAACACAAAAACCACACACACAACACCCACACACACCACAATAATAATATATAAATATATTATAATATATAATATATATAATAATGATGTTTTTGGGTGTGTGGGGTGGGGTGTGTGTGTTGGTGTGGGTGTGTGGGTGTGTGGATGTGTGTGTGTGTGTGTGGTGTGGGGTGTGGTGGTGTGTGTGTGTGTTTTAGCGGAAAGACGCCGTGTGATTTTCCTTACCCCCCGTTAAAGGGAAAGCAAAGTTAACTTTTTTCGGCAAATGCCCGGGGTTTCGTGCAGCCCCTGGACCACTTCATGACTGCTTTTTTTGCAGAATCGAACATCCCGGGTTTGGCAAGTCTTCAGCTTCGTTTTAAAGTACCGGAGAGTGTTCGGCGAATGTTAAAGGGTAGTTTGTAGTTTTTTGTAGTTTTTGGACGGGTAACCCACTAGCTTGTATTACTAGAAATATGTATCAGACAATAATTTTTTTCCTATGAGGCACACTGGTTTTTCCCTTTTTCCCCTCAGGTCGTGATGGGGTTTGATCGCTAAATGGCGGGAGGGGTGGGGAAAGTGTCATCCACGGGCATCTTCAAGAGAGTGTGAGATCAAGTTCGGGGGACGGCAGGAAAGGGCCTTGAACGGGTCATCTTTTTTTTGTACTTTTTGTTTGAAAAAGAAAGTAAAAAATTAAATTGGAACTCAGCGTAGACAGCCCTTTTTACATACTAGATTTTTTGGAAAAAATGATTCAGTCCTTTGTCAAAGGAAGGCAAATAAAAATTGAGGACTACCAAACAGTCCCCGGGAAAGCGATGGGGGGCTGTTGCTAGAGGCGTTTTGGTTGCCGGAAAGAGTCGAGTTTTTAAAATTATATATAATAATATATAATATTATATAATAATATATATAATATTTAATATTATATATAAATTATATTTATATTTTTTAAAAGGGAAATATATAATATATAATAATTATAATATATATATAATATATATAATATAATTTTATAATTAAAATATAACCACCAATTTGTCTTTGATGAAACTTTTTTTTTTTGTTCAACCCAAAGGGTTCATATAGTGGCTTAATTTTTTTTTATCTAGACTCACATTGAAATCTATAAGTATTTGCTTTGAATCAAGATATAGATAGAGGGAAGAAAGCATCAATCTTTACAAACCCAACAGTGATGGGCGTTTGCAAGCCTTTTGCAATTGTGAGGGGGAAAAACATGTGGCACTGGGAATACTTGTTGGGGGACGCAAGTTTCGGAGCATTTGGACTTTTTCCTCGGGAAAAGCCCCAAGTGACTTCCAAGTTTTCCCCTTAAATTTAAATAAAAAACCACAAACCACGACAGCCACCCTGCGTGGTCACAAATTTCCCCGTCGGAATTTAAAATTTAACGAATGAGATCGGTGCTTTGCTTGTTTTAAAAAACCGGAAGATTAAAATTTAACGACCCCAAATCTTATTGCAAACGGGACATTAATAAAAAAAAACCTAGTATCAAGAAAAAGCTTCAATATGTGAAAGAATTCCCTCAAGAAACTGGCAAAATAACCATTTTAAAAATGAAGCATCGAAAGGGCCCTTTTCCTGTCTCATTTGTTTTTTGTCCAGGGTTTTTGAAAAAAAAATGGGACCCCCTGCTTTTTCATGGAATAAACTTCAAGACAGGGAATGATGGAAGGTGTTCTCAACTCTCGTAGAACAAAGTTAAAGCCCTGTTAAAATATATAGTTTTTCATTTTGAGAAAGACCAACATGCTGAAAATCATGCCATTTTTCATGCACTGCAGCAGAGAGAAAACAAAAGATATTAAGCAATTCTATTGAAGGGGTTTTGCGAAAACTGTTTTAAGCTATAGCTATTTTAAAACGAAAAATTAAACAGAAGCAAATTAATATTTTCGATGCATTCCCGCCCAAAAAAGAAGAAAAATTACAATCGACTTACACCTCCACAGGGTTCTGGATGACAATTTTCCCTGAGGGTGATCGTGTCCTGTACATGTTTTCATACGTGTACAACCTCATCCGTCATTGGGCCCTGCGAACACTGAAGGGCAAATTTGGGGCTGAAGGATGTCACCCAAAGAGAGGAAAAAACGGGTAAAGAGCCTTTTTATCCTCACCCTTTTTTTCTTTAATTAGGAGTTTTGCGTGCTTAAGAAAAGTTTTCCTTCTTCAGAAAAATGTGAATGAAATTCACCTTTTATTGTTTTTAAGTCGATAGATTTAAATTTTGGGTTTTGTAAATGCTTGTTTTATCCTCTCTCTCTCTCTCCCTCTCTTCTCTCAAATTAAAATAATATAATATATTAAAATATAAAATATATAATATAAATATAAAAATAGATAAATAAATAAATAAATAAATAAATATGTATATGGGGAAAATATAACATAAAAAAAAATATATAATATATTATATAAATAATTATATATATAGATATAAAATAAATATGTGTGTTTTTAGATAAATATATTAAATATATATAATATATTTTATATATAAATATTATATATATATAATATAAGTGTGGTGTGTGTGGGTGTTGTTGTGGGTGTGTGTGGTGGGTGGGGGTGTGTGTGTGTGTGTGGGTGGGGGTGTTGTTGTGTGGTGTGTGTGGGTGTGGGTGTTGTGTGTGGGGGGGGGGGGGGTAGGGGGGGGGGTGGCAAAATACAAACAAACACACACACACACACAACAATATTTATAAATAAAAAAAGAAAAGAAAAATAGAAATATATATATAAAATAAATTAAGAATAATATATATACATATATGAAAAATTATATAATATATAAATATATATAAAAATATAATAATTATAGTGGGTGGGGGTGTATGGTGGTGGTTTGGGTTAAACACCACAGCAACATAACCCCACACACACACCACAACCACACACACACCACACACATACAGTATACACACAAGCTCACCAAAAAAAAAAAACCCAAAAACACCACAACACACTTACATATATAGTGTATATAAAAAAGTAAATTTTATATAAAAATATATATAGTTTGGAAATTGAAATTATATAAAAAATAATATATAAATATAAAAATACATAAAAGGGGGGGAAATTTTAGTAAGTACGAATAAATTTTTAAGGGGGGGGATTGGTGGGGTGTGTGGTGTGTGTGTGGGGGGTGTGTGTGTGGTGGGTGGGGGCGGGGGGTGGGGGTGGGGGTGTGAGGGGGTGGGGGGTGGGGGGTGGGTGGGTGGGGGGGTGGGGGGTGGGGGGGTGTGGGGGTGTGTGGGGGGGGGGGGGGGGTGGGTGGGGGTGTGTGGGGGGGTGGGGGGGGGGGGTGGGGGGGATAAAGAAAAAGGATAAAAAAATAAAAATAATAAAAATAAATAAAAATAAAAAAAATTTTCAAAACCCACACACCACACAACACACACACACAACACACAACACAAAAAACACACAACACAATACACACACACACCCCACAAAAACACACACCACAAAAATTTAAATATTATAACATAAATATATAAAATAAAATAATTATGATAAATATATTTAAAATATTAATTATAGATAATATTAATAATATATTGTGTGTGTTTTGGTGTGTGGGTGGTGGGTTTATGTGGGGTGTGGTGTGGGGGTGTGCGGGTGGTTTTTGGTGGTGTGTGTGTGTGGGTGTGTGTGTTGTGTTGTGTGTGTTTTATCTATCATTATCTTCATCTACTACTATCACACCACACACCAAACACACACACACACACAACACCACAACAACCCCCCACACACACACACACACGACACACACACACACACAAACACAAAAAACACCACAACACACACACACAACCCCACACAACACACAACACAAACAAAACACACACACACCCCAAAAACATATTATAAATATAATATTAAATATATATATATATATATATAATATGTGGGGTGTGTTGGTGTGTGTGTGTGTGTGGTGGGGGTGTGTTGTGTGTACCATCATCTATCTATCATCTATCATCTACATTATCTATTATTACTATCTATCTTTTTCTCTTCCCCTCTCTCTTCTCTCTCTTTATATATAATATATATATATATATATATAAATATAAATATTTTAAAAGCTTTTTTGTATATTTTTAGTACCCTTTATATATAATAAAATATATTAAAATATATAATATATAATAAAAATATAATATGGAAAAGTAAAAATATATAAATAATAATATATATTTAAAAATATATAATAAAAAAAATAATTATATAAAAATAATTAAAGTATGGGGTGTGTGTGGGGTGTGTGTTTGGTTGGGTTGGGGGGTGTGGTGTGGGTGTGTGGGTGGTAAATTTTAAAATATATAAAATATATAAATAAAAAATAATATAATATATAATAATAAATTAAAAGTAAAAAAATTATAGTAAAATTTTATATATAAAAAATAAATATTAATAAAATATATATATATAATATGAATATAATATAAAATAAAAAAAAAAAAAAAAAAAAAAAAGGGGGTTAAAAAAAAAAAAAAAAAAAAAAAAAAAAAAAAAAAAAAAAAAAAAAAAAAAAATAAAAATAAAAAAAAAAATATAAAATAAAAATAAAATAATATATAATATATATAAAAAAAATTTTTATATATATATATAAATAAATATATATATAAATAAAAATAATTAAAATATAAAAATAAAATATTAAATAATAAGAATATATATAATATATAATTAAAATAATATAAATAATTATATATAAAATATAATTTAAAAAAAAAAAAAAAAAAAAAATTTTTTTTTTTTTTTTTTTTTTTTATTTGTTTTTTAAAAATTCTTTTTTTTTCCCCTTTTTTATATAAAATATATATATATATATATATATAAATATATAATATATTAATTTAAATATTATTATTTTTTTTAAAATTTTTTTATATATATAAAAATGTAAAAATATAAAAAAAATTTTATAATATTAATATATATATATTAAATATTATAAAATATTTATAATAAAAAAAAAAAAACAAAAAAAAACAAAAAAAAAAAAAAAAAAAAATAATAAATAATTTAATATTTAAAAAAAAAAAAAAAAAAAAAACCAAAAATTATATAAATATATATAATATATATTATAAAAATATATTATATGTTTGTTTTTTTTTTTGGTGTGGGGTTTTTTTTGGTTTTTTTTTTTTTTTTTTTTTGGGTTTTTGGGGGGGGGGGGGGGGGGGGGGGGGGGGGAAAAATAGATAAAGATAGATAGAAGATAGAAGATAGAAAAAAAAAAAAAAAAAAGGTAAAAACACACCACACTCACACAACAACACACAACCACACACACAACAACACACACAAAAAAAAATTTTATATATTTTTATATATAATAAAATAAAATAAAAATTTTTTTTTTTTGGGTTTTTTTTTGGTGGTTTTTTTGTGGGGGTGTGTGGGGGGGTGGTGTTTGGGGGTGGGGGGTGGTGGGGGGTGTGTGGGTGTGGGTGTGTGGTTGGGGGGGGTGTGTGTTTTTTTTGTTGAAAAAAATAGAAGATAATAATAATAGGAAAAAAAACACACACAACCCCCAAAACACACACCACACCCCACACACACACACCCACAAACCCAAAAAAAAACACACACCAACACACACAAAACAACACAATACCCACAACACACCCCCCACACACCCAAAAACAAAAACACAATAAAAAAAAAAAAAAAAAAAAAAAAAAAAAAAAAAACAAAAAAAAAAAAAAAAAAAAAAAAAAATATTTTGTTGGTTTTGTTTGGTGGTTATGGGTTTTTTTGTGTAATTTTTTTTTTTTTTTTAAAAATATATAAAATAATATATTAATATATATATATATATATTTATAAATTTTTATTATAATTAAATTATAAAGTATATTAAACAAAAACAAAACACAACACAACACCACACACAACAAAAAAAAAAAAAACAAAAAAAAAAAAAAAAAAAAAAAAAAAACAAAAAAAAAAAAAAAACAAACAAAAAAACACAACACCACACACACACCAAAAACAACACACACACACACACAACACACACAAAAACCACACACAACAACACAACCCACACCACACAAACCCCACAACAACACACACACACAACACAACACACCCACATAAAACACATATAAAAAATATATAAGTACTTAACATAAAAATATATAGACTATATATAAAATTTATAATAAAATAATATATAATATAATATTTAATTTTATTTACAAAATATATTTTATAATATATATATATATATATATTAATATAATACAATTATAGTATAGGTGTGTGGGGTTTGTGTGTGGGTTTTTTTGTGTGGTTGTTTTTATACATGTATGGGGGTGTGTGTGGGTGTGTTGTGTGTGTGGTGGTATGTGTGCGTGGGGTGTGGTAAAATTTGAAAAAAAACAATCACAAACCACACCACACAAAATATAATTAATTATATATATATATTATATATAATATATATAAATAAATATTAGTTTAGAAAATTATAAAAAATTTATAAATAATAAAAAATATAATATATATAATATTAAATAATCATATTGGGTTGTGTGTGTGTGTTTGTTGAGGGACCCCAACCCAAACCCCAACCTAACACCACCCCCACACACAACACACATACACACACCCACACACACACCACCCCACCCCACCCCCAAAAACCACCCCCACCAAAACACACACACCCACACACACAAAACCCCCACAACACCCCAACACACAACCACACACACCACCCCCACACCCCACACACACAAAACCACATAAATAGATATATATAAAATTTAATATAGAGAAAAAATAATATTTTAATATATATATATATATAACACAAAACATATATAAAAATATAATATATATATTTAATATATGATAATAATATATAATAAATAAATAAATTGTTATATATACACAAAACAATATTTTTTATTTATTTTGATTACTATTTATTAATATAAAATAATATATAATTATAAAAAATTTTAATATATGGTATAAATACAATAACATATTTTTATTTATTTATTTATTTTTTAAATTTTTTAATAATATATATATATATATATATATATAATATATATAATATATTTTATATATAGTGAGAGGGGAGAAGGGAAAAGGAGAAAAGAGGAGAAATGAAAAAAAGCATTTTACAAAAAGCCAAAATTTTATAATCTATCGCGTTAAAAGATATAAAAAGGGTGAATTTCTTTTCACATTTCTGAAAGAAAGGAAAGAAACTTTTCATTAATGCACGCAAAATCCTAATTAAAAAAAAAAAGAATGGGAGGATGAAAGGCATTTTGACCGCTTACCTCTCGTTGGGTGACTCCAATCGCCCCCAATTTGCATTGCAGTGCTCAGGGCCCCAATGAGCGGGAGAGGTTTTTAACCCGAGAAAACAGAAGCGACACGATCCCCGTCGGGAACATGTCATCCAAAAACCCCGTGGAGGTGTAGACGTCGTTTGTAAATTTTTTTTTCTTTTTTGGGCGGAAAATGTCTGAGAAAAATTTTAAAATTTTTCTGTTGAAATTCTCGTTAATAAGTATAGCTTAGGAAAGGTTTTCGCAAATCTGTAATGAATGCAAATATCTATTTTTTACTCTCTAGCAGTGCAGTGCATGAAAATGGGATAGTTTTAAAGGATTTTGGTCTATTTCAAAATGAAAAGCTTATATTTAAAACAGGGGCTTCAGAACTTATTTTACTGAATGAAAAAAACACCTTCAATCTTTCCACTGTTTTGAAATTTATTCCATGAAAGCAGGGAAGTCCACAGTTTCTTTAATCCCATGGACAAGGGAACAAAGAGACAAAAAAAGAGCACGTTGCATGATGTTTCATTTAAAAGAGGGTTTATTTTGCACTTTTCCCTTTGAGGAAAGTACTTACAATATGAAGTTTTTATGCTTGTACTAGGATTTTTTTTTATAGAGTCAGTTTGCAAGTAGAGATTTGGCCTTTAATTTTATTATTTTCCATTTTTTTAATACAAAGCAAAGCACCCGATTATTCTTTAAGTTAGAATTCCAGACGGGGAATTTGTGACACGCACGGGGGTGACGGGGTTTTTGTGATGTTATTTTTTTAAATTTAAAGGGGAAATTTAATTGGGAGTCATTTGGGTCTGCCTGAGGAAAATGTCCTAAATGCCCCGAAACCAGCCCCACAAAAAAGAGTCCTAGTGCCAGCATGTGGCCCTCCCCAAGATTGAAAACGGTTTGAAAAGCCACATGGTTGGATTGGAAAAGATTGAATGTTTTTTCCGTCCTATAATCTGTATAAAAGCAAATCTTTTAGATTTCAATGTGGTCAGTAGATAAATAAAATTAAGCCAGTATATGAACCTTTGGGTTAACAAAAAAAAAAAGTTTCAATGACAAAATATGGTGTTATAGTAAATTTTTAAAATATATATAATTATATATATATAATATATTTTATATATAAATAATATATAATTATTACATATATAAAATTTTAAAAAAATATATATATTATATATATATATATAATAAATAATATATATAAATTATATATTATATAAAATTATATATATATATATAAAAAATGATCTTCCCGGAACACGTGCATGCTAGCAACAGCCGCCCTGTCTTTTCCGGGGGGCTGTTTGGGTTTCACTCAATTTTTTTTTGCCTTCGCTTTGAAAAGGGGCGAATCATTTCTTCCCAAAAAATTGATTAAAAGGACTGTCTACGCGAGTTGCCAGATATTAAATTATACTTTCGTGCAACAAAACTGTAAAAAAAAACGAAACTGCTTTCAAAGGGCCCTTTCCCGCTCGTCCCCGAACATTTGAGTTCAGACTCTCTGAAGAGAAAACCCCTGGATGAGACTTTCCCCACGCATCCCCCAATTATAGCGATCAACCCCAACGACCCCAGGGGAAAAAGGGAAAATCCAGTGGCCCCATAGGAAAAAAAATTTTTGTGGAAAATTTTTAGTAAAAAAAGCAGGTTCCCCCCCTAACAACTACAAAAATTAAAACAAACCTAACATTCGCCAAACCATCGTCCGGGTATTGGAGAACGAAAAGGGAAGACATGCAACCCCGGGGATTCGATTTTCAAAAAAAAAGCAGTCAGAAGGGGTCACAGGTAGCTGGCGAAGCCCCGGACATTTTCCGGAAAAAAAAGTTTTAAAGTCGCTTTACTTTAACAGGGGGCTAAGGAAAATCACACGGTTCTTTCCGCTTTAAAACCCCCCACACACACAACACCCCAAAACCAACCCCCAACCCAAAACACCAAAACACCACACACCACACACACCACACACACACACACACAACACACCACCACACACATAAAATATATATTATATAATAAATTATATATATATATATATATATATTATAGTGGTGGTGTGGGTTGTGTGTGTGTGGGGGGGGGGTGTGTGGTGTGGGTTTTTGTGTGTGTGTGTGTGGTGGGTGTGATACACACACACCACACACACACACACACCACACAAAACCACAACCAATATATATATAATAATTATATTAATTATAATAAATATATTAAAAAAATATATAAAAGTATTAAAATATAATATA
>NW_023663700.1:0-14649 GCF_015228065.2 Penaeus monodon | reverse complement strand
CGTTAACTTTTTCTAACCAAAATTTTACCCCGGGGGGAAACCAGTGCCCACCAGCAAATACAGCTTATAACGGGGCAACACCAGGTTTATTCAGGTCCAAGGCACACCGAGGCTTAAAGGGAGCAGCACCCAAACTGCTTTCCCCTGGTTTGTTTCGCTCCTCCCTCACAGCCAGTTGCGTCGTTTTTCCCGGGCCCTTCATGTTAACCATGCCCGGGGCATCCTTTTCATGTTAACACAGTTTCGCACAGAGACAAAGACCCACTGGCGTGAAATAAAAAACAATGATAATAATAATAAAAATAATAAAAATAATAATAATAAAAATAACAATAAAAAACAAAATAATAAAAAAAAAAAAAATAATAATAGTGATAATAATAATAATAATAATAATAATTTTTAAAATTTTAATGAAATAATATAAAAATAATAATGTAATAATGAAAAATAAGATAATATATTTATGATAATAAGAAGAAAATAAAAATAAAAATAAAAATAATAAAATAAAATAATAATAAATAAAAATAAAAAAATAATAAATAATAATTAAAAACAATAATAAAATTAATAAAATGAAATAATATAATAATGCAATAATAAAGAAATAAAAAAAAACTTTAATAATAAAAATAAATTAATAGTGATAAGAAATGAAAATAACAATAATGACAATAAAACAAAATAATGAAGATGATGATAATAACAATGATAGTATAAAAATAAAATGATGATGGGATACGAAATAAAAACAAATAATGAAAATGCCACTTTAAGGGGCATGCTGCTCTCTCTGCTGAAAAAGAAAGGAAATAGGAAATCTTTGCATTTTCTTTTGATTTTCTTTTATATTTTTCCCCCCTTTGCAACTGAAGAAAAAAAAAAATATCCATGTCTTGAATCAAACTTTGGGGGGGGGGGGGGAGTAACATTATGCTAATCTGCGTTTCAAGCAACCCCACCCCCACAAAAATCTGTGTTTGCAGTGTCTTCCTCTACTCTTAAAAAGGGAGTAACGTACTCCCCCCTTTTCCCCTTTTGTGGAATACTTTGATACTTTTAAATTTCTTTTTCATACTTTTTAACAGCTAATAAGGATGGCAGCTGTTTTTACTTCTAAGTGCCACTAGATGAAAAGAGAAATAAACTAAAAGTCAAGCATTTTTTTTTTTTTTCTTTTTTGCACGATTTTTGAGTTTTTCTCCTTTTTGTGGTTAAACAGCTTCACAATTTTCAAATTCATTTACTTCAGTTTCTAATCATTTTTTCCCGCATTTTTTTTTTTTTTAAAAATTTAAAGCAAAGATGTGCTGGACAAGCTGATGAGACGCATGACTGTTAAGGAAACTATTGATAGTTACAGGTTTTATCCTGATAATCTTTTTAACCACAGTTTCCCATGAAAAATATTGATGGGTTTCCATCTAAAAACAATAATATTTTGAAGCTGACAAGTTTTCATCGAATCATTTGTAATGACAGGTAGGGGAGTGTTAAATTAAAATATGAAATACAAAAAGTCTTCTCAGTTTTGAACCCCTCAAAGTGCAGTTCTGCCCAAAAAAATTTGTGATTATCGGTATACATCTGCCCGGGTTCAAACCCCATCAACAGAGTGACCCGGACCAAATCCTTTTTGGACAAAAAAATTTAAATTTTAAAAAAGAAAGTTGCAAAGGGTTAAAAACCACTGTAATTTCCCGTGCAAGTTCAAGTTTAATCCACGAATTTCCAGAGGGGGAGTTTGTTCATACCCGGGTGTCCCCAAAAGTAAGTGCCCCCGTGGGAATTGTTAAAAAAGGGGGGTGTCCCGACCGACCTGTCTTTTCCAGAATGACCTTTTCCGACCTGACCTGACCGACCGTCTTATCCGACATGACCTGACCAACCATTTGGAAAGTTTTATCTATTGCAATTTTTATGGATTTTTTCAAGATATTTCATGTTATTTTTAAAATGTTTATAATTTTTTGTTTGCAGTAACCGTGTCTCATAATGGCTAAGTTCCAAAATTTGGGGTTTTTTAATCTTTCCCCCTACCCAAAGATCTTGGGGGGGTTTCGGGGGAATCGGGGGGTTTAAGGGGGGGGGGGATAAAGGATAGCACTGGGTGCCCCCAAAGGGAAACTCGAAACGAAGAAATGATTTATGAAACGTTAAAAAGTCGATTTTCGGAAAACCCGAGCCAAACATTGTCCGGCGAACGAAGTAACAGCACAAAAAACGTTATTAAAATCGACAGATTGAAACTACGGGATAAACCCGTCGATGTAAAAGTAAACCAAGTTTGTGCCACCTTTTGATGAGGATGATCCTCAAGAATTTTTTTGCAATTTGAACGTGTGGCAAATACTTTAAATTGGCCTAGAGAATTTTGGACTCTTTTAATTCAAACTGTCCTAAAGGGGAAGGGACGTTCTAGTTACCTTTCTCTCTCAACAGCACAACAGTTGGATTTTGATCTGGTTAAGTCCACAGTTTTAAAGTCATATCAGTTAACTGCTGAATATTACAGACAAAAATTTAGGAATAACAAGAAAGACATCAACCAAACTTATTTAGAGTATTCTCATTCCTCAAATAAGTATTTTAAGAGATGGTTAACTGCAAGTAATATAAATGATTATGAACAGTTGAGTGAAACTATTTTGCTGGAGCAATTTTTTAGAGGCATTCCTCTGGAAGTAAAGATATCTTTAGAGCGTGAGGTAAATTCAGTTGATAAAGCAGCACACTTAGCAGAAATTTTAGTCTTGTCAATAGAAAGTTTCAAACCATACAAGGCCGACCCAGCCATTATCCACTGACCAGGGTGGTAAGTTTAGAGATGTTGATAAAACTCTTGTAAGTAAATACAATGTGAAAAATTTAAAAACCTTACGATGGCAATGCAGTTAGATTTAAAAGCTGCTTCTTTTGTAAGGAAGCTGGTCACATAGTTGCTAATTGTCATAAATTTAAATTGAAGAAGGAAAGGGAACAATCTGTTGCTAATGTTTGTTCTGTACCAGAGAATTTGCAGAATATTGGTAATGCGGATTCTGATGTAACTGTTGATAAAGGTTTTGATCCTTATAAGTTTACAGGGTTGATATCTACTGTGGAGGTGATGAGCCAGTTCAATTATTATCCTGCGGGATACAGCTTCCCACAAAGTATTGTGCTGAAGAGTGCTTTACCGTTTTTAGAGAATGTTTTGACAGATAAGCATGTGTTGATGAGGGGAGTTGGTGGAATAGTAAGAGTCCCTCTTTGTAAGTTGTTTTTGCAGTCAGAATGTTTGACGTGCCCTGTTGAAGTAGCTGTGGCAGAGAGTCTACCAGTTCCAGGCATACATTTACTTTTGGGTAATGATATAGGCAGGTAGAATAGTGGTGCCTAATATCATTGTTTCAGATAGACCATTAAGTTTTGATCCTATACAAAAGGAGATGACTGAGAATCCAGATTTATTCCCATCATGTGCTG
Organism: Penaeus monodon; assembly: GCF_015228065.2. NCBI lineage: Eukaryota > Metazoa > Arthropoda > Malacostraca > Decapoda > Penaeidae > Penaeus > Penaeus monodon. Next base: position 11,178 of record NW_023663700.1, on the reverse strand, counting down.
TGACCAGGAGTAAGACCAATATGATGCATCTTCTTCAGACTGAGAATGAAGACTTGGAAAGTGAGGAAAGTATGAAAATAGATTGTCTTTTTGATGAGTCATTGTCCCTGAATGAATTATGCAGCTCTCATTTAGTGGAGATGAGTAAGAGTAATAGTAAGGATCAAAAAGATAAGAGTGATGTTGTGAATTTTAACACTGTACCAATAACACGAGTAAGATTAATAGAAGCACAAAAATCAGACCCATCTTTGGCAACATTATTTTGTAAAGCAGAGAGTACACAAGACCTAGAAGAAGATTGCAAAATGTATTATATAAAAAATGGAATATTAATGCGTAAATTTTGTTCGCAGCTGATCCTTGTTTCGAGTGGTTTGATTACCCCAGATTATAATACCAAGTTGTTTAGATACAAAGTAATGAGCATGGCCCATGATTTTATTGGAGGTTATCTAGGGGTTAAGAAAACTTTGGAGAAAATTTTGAAATATTTTTTTGGCCTGGTATCAATAAAGACGTTAAAGAATATTGTAAAACTTGTAAAGTTTGTCAGCTGGCTGGTAAACCAAACCGGAAAATTCCACCAGCTCCATTGAATCCCATTCCTATAGCTAATTGAACCATTTAATAAAGTCATAGTAGATTGTGTGGGACCCCTCCCTAAACAAAAAAGGAAAACAAATTCTTATTGACCATAATGTGTTCAAGTACAAGGTATCCTGAAGCCATACCTTTACGCAACATAACCACAAAAAACATTGTACCTGCATTGACAAATTTTTTACAACTTTGGCTTTCCAAAATCATACAAAGTGATAGAGGTTCTAATTTTACAGTAATGTTGTTTAAGGATGTTATGAAGATATTAAATGTTACACAGTGTAACTCTACTGCTTACCACCCAGAAAGTCAAGGAGCATTAGAGAGGTTTCATCAAACCCTTAAATGCACTTTGACAAAATTTTGTAATGAAGTTGACAAAGAGTGGGATGAGAGTGTTCCATTTATGTTATATGCAATACGAACTGCAAAAAAATGAAAGTTTAGGTTACTCCCCATGTGAGCTTTTATTTGGCTATCAGATTAGAGGCCTTTAGAGATTCTTTTGAGAGTTTAGTTGATGAAAACAAGACTGACAATTTAAGTTCATATGTAGAAAAAATGAAAGAAAGAATTCATAAAGTGAGAGAATTTGCAGTTTCAAACATGGAAAAGGCACAGGGTAATATGAAAGAAATTTTGATAGAAAAGCAATTAAAAAGTTTAGTGCTGGTGATGAAGTTCTTTTGTTTAACCCAACCAGGAAATACCCATTAAGTGTAAAGTTTGAAGGCCCTTATAAAGTAATCGACAAGATAAGTGACGTTAATTATGTAATTTCAACACCAGGGAAAAGAGATAAAAAGTTAGTACACATTAACAGATTGAAGAAATATATTAACAGAAATCAAGAGAAAGTGAAAACTGTAATGAGTACTTGTAAAGAGGCAGAATCCAGTAGTAACCATGATTATAAACAATATGATTCTGACTTTGAACATAAAACAGTGGAGGTGGAACTCAAAAACGGTGATGTACTAAATAATTTATGTGCAAAATTAACCCATTTATCCTTAGATCAAGCTCAGGATGTTATGTCCCTTGTAGAAGAATTCCCTACATTGTTCAGTGATGTTCCTGGTGCACCTCATTAGTGAAACATGATGTAAAGCTGCTGTCTGGAGCTACTCCAGTAAACAATCACCTTATAGGATGTTCCAGTTAAGTTGAGATTTTGAGTAACGAAATAAATTTTTTGTTAGACATAATATAATGAACCAAGTACTAGTGAGTGGGCATCTCCTGCCTATTAGTGCCTAAATCAGATGGCAGTTGGAGATTGTGTATGATTATAGAAAAGTTAATGCCCTTAAAGTTTCAGATTGTTTCCACTTCCTAGAATTGATGACATAATAGATAAAGTTGGCTCTTCAAAAATTTATATCACGTATTGATATTTGAAAGGTTACTATCAGGTTCCACTTACTGATAATGCTAAGAAAATATCAGCCTTGATAACTCCTACAGGTTTATATCAGTACAGAACTATGCCCTTTGGTATGAAAGGAGTCCCTGCTACTTTTCAGAGATTAATCACCAATATTTGTTAGGGTTGGATAGAGTTGCTGCATACTTGGATGACCTTATCATATTTACGGACACCTGGAAAGGTCATATCGGGGTTGAACAACTGTTCCAATGTTTAAGAAAAGCTAAGTTGACTGTGACTTGTTAAAATCAGATTTTGGTCCATGCTAAATTAAAAGTACTCGGTCATGAAGTAGGTAGTGGTGTGTGTTCCCAGTAAGTGCAAAGATAGATGCCATCCAAGCTTTACCAATTCCCAAGAATAGAAAAGCTGTTCAAGCTTTTCTTAGTATGACAGTTATTACAGAAGGTATGCCAAATTATGCTGATGTTGCAAAGCCATTAACTGATTTAATTAGTCCAAAAAAGAACTTTATATGGACTTATGACTGTCAAGTATCCTTTGATAAGCTTAAAGATCTACTGAGTTCGAATCCAGTGTTGAAAAGCCCTAACTTTAATCAACCATTTGTACTTCAGGTTGATGCAAGTGACATTGCTGCAGGAGCAGTCTTGCTCGAAGAGGATGGAGATGGTGTACTACATCCTGTATGTTATTCTTCCACAAAATTCAAGCCTCACCAGAAAACCATATGCAACATAGAAAAGGAAGCACTGTCATTAATTATTGCTATGGAAAAATTCAGTGAATATATTGAAAATGGTAGAAAACTAACAGTGTTTACGGATCATAATCCACTGAAGTTTGTGAATAGTATGAAAAATCGAAACATGCGTTTAATGAGATGGTGCCTAACTTTACAAAAGTATGATATTGAAAAAAAAAACACATTAAGGGCAAAAAAAATCTGATAGCCGATGTTTTGAGTCGTTCAGTATGATTGTATAATGAGGTTCTGTTTTTTTTTTTTGATGTACCAATTACTCTTCGGATAAAAACACCATGTGTTTTTATTTTAAGAGGGGAGTGTTATGCAGTTATTACATAGTGTTATGCAGTTATTAATTTAAGTCTATTTTGAAATATCCATTTTCTTGGTTACTAGAATACTTTTTCATTCCTTTGCATTCAAAAATGCTTATAGTTGTTATTACGTTATTGTGTATCTTTTGAATAATTTACAAATTTATTTTGGGGTAAAGTAAAATTATTTTATTTGAAATGTTTCGAAACAGCCAAAAGGGCATAAGGAAGTTGAGCTAATTTCTAGCGTAAAACGTCTACGGGCGTCAGCGGATCATGGCGGTCTGGGTTGGAGATATATATATAATATATATATTATATATAATATAATTTTATATATATATATATATATATATATTATATATATATATATTACATATATATATCCCCCCCATCCCTTGCCCGTTGTTGTCGTGGGGGGGCTTAGGAGGCGGAGACTGGGCCCCCAATGATGGGGAACTCCCCCAACCTTGGGACTCAGCCCTCGCCCTAAAACCTAATTTTGCAGGGTCTTTATTTCCTTCCCACCTTTCGTTTCTGCCCCTTCCCCAAAACCCTTCTGCTATCCACCTAAGGTGTGAGAGCTGTGCTGAAAGGATGAAAGGCTGACTTTGTGCCAGTCCTGAACGGCCTGAGGGAGCCATGGGCACGGTATTCCCCTGATTTAGTTATCTAGCCCTTACTCCTCAAGGGGACCCTGAGGAGTGGACTGTTTTTATCCCCAACATAATCCAGGCTTACCATGGCCAGTAATGAAAACTTATCCCCACTATTAGGGGCAATGAAGCTTGCCCCTTTATCAAATAGCCCCAAAGATGTAAACCCACACGATTCCCTGACCCCAGGCTCTCCTTTGACCACGGCTCCGAACACTGCAATAACTACCCCCTCATCAATACCTACTAGTACAGTAGCCAACAATCAACCCTTAAGGAACTTTCCCCACTCTCCCAGCAAGCTCAACTTCAACACCTCTACCCCCAAAACCCCAACATCTACCCCCCCATCCTCCCTATAATACCTTACAGCCTTATTGCCCACCTCCCATAACACTACCCCCCTAAAACACTACCCCATCTTCGTCACGCCCCCACCCTTCGACTACCCCTATCTCTACAACATTTTGAATACCTCTTCAGCACAGCCAAATGGGACCAATTTTCGTGATCCCTCCCACAGCTCCTACTCTGACAACACCCTTCTCTTCCAACAATGTCTCCAAAAACAAGTAGGTAAAGTCTCTTTCCGTAGCCGACCCGACCGCTCCCGTCTTGTCACAGTAACATCCGAAAACCAAGCTATAGCATTAACAAAACAAACCGACCTATTGGTAACCCCATCCTTGCAGAACCCCACCCAACCCTCAATACTTGCACTGGAACAGTTTCAATCCCCCCAGAAAATTCCCCAAATCTATGACAAAGATTGGTCAGATTGGGGGAGAATCTACTTGCCTGTCTCACAGATATGATGCAACATCAGTGCAATGCTACTCCATTCCCCAGAGGTCATCGAAAGAAACCTACTAAATAGCCAAAATTCCCTTCCGTAGACATGACCTTCCCTTTAACGTCTACATAGGAGGAGAATCCCTCCCTGTTCGTCCATACCAACCTCCTCCACGTCAGTGCAAAACTGTTGGCGTCTGGGACACCCACCCAAAAACATTGCCGTTCCACAGCCAGATGCCCACTATGTGCCCAACCTGGCCATACCTACAACTGCCTGCAAAATCACGCAATGTCCAATTGTGGCGGCCCCATAATGTATTTTATAGGGACTGTCCCACCTACAAATTTGAGTCTGAGGTAGCAACTCTCGATTCAAACTTGGACTCACACTACGTGAAGCCAGACAAGAAGCACGTAAACGGGGTTTTCTCTTTTACTCCTTCTCCAGTAATACTGCTCACTCTACCAATTCCCCCTAAACCCCCCCCCTACATCTAACCCCCCCTCTTCTACCCCCTCCCTTTCCCCCAGTCAAACTCTTTGCCATCCTAAATCCAGACACTCCAATCTCTTACTACAGATATTTAAATCACCACTAAAACCCCCAAACCCACTTCCCCTCTCCCTCCTCGCACAACCCGAACAGACAGAACAAAAACGTTCCACCCCCTCTTCCCCTACCACACAATCACCTCCACTTTCTTTGCTCCTATGCTTGAGACACTATCTTCTCTTCCCCCCCTCACAAGAAATCTTTTCCCCCAAACCCCCCAACCAACCCCTCAGAAAAAACCCCATTGAAAATATTCAAGATTACCTAATGAAAACTGACACCAACCCCCAAAATACAACTCCTGCTCCTTCCACACACCAAGTAACTGCAGATATCCATCCTCATCCTAACGATATCCCCCCTACACCCAATCCTCCTACCCCCTCCCAAAAACAGCCCATCCCCCCCGACCCCAACCCCGCCCACTTAACCCTCCCACCATCCCCTCTATCCCTTTCCCCTCCCTCCTGGGTACACACGTGAATCCCCTTTTGTCACAAGTATCCCCTTCCTCAGACCCTCCATCTCCTAATACCCCCCCTAGTAGAACACCAACTCCACACCTCTCCCATCTCAGACCTCTCAATCCTTTTCCCACCCTCTACTGCTTCCCCCTCAAAATCTCCAAAACGTACTACAATTATTCAGTAAAGTATAACTACCTTCATTGGAATATTCGCGGTTTCCGCTCCCACAGACCGACCTTCGTCATATCCCTTTTCCCCTTATAAACCATCTATTGTATGCCTTCAAGAGACCTTTCTTACACATCCTCCAATACCCAAACCCCAATTATCATTTTGTCTCTCCCCAAAATTCCCTTATGTCTCATCATACTTATCAACCAGAAAAAAACCTTATGTCACACCTCCCTTTCAAACCAATGTCCCTTGCACAGTTATCCGTATCTTCCTTCATCGTTGGATCATAGTGATTTCAGTTTACTTCTCCCTTCCACCCCATTGACTTTGTTGCTTTTGAAAATCTAATTTCCCAACTTCAACCACCTTTCCTCATAGTTGGGACTTTAACTGCCGCCACACTCTATGGGTGATTCTATCACAAACTCCCGAGGCCGATTCTAGAGCGCTTCTCTCCCACTGACCTTACTATTCTAAATTCAGATCGCCCCAAAACACTTTTTATACACGCACGCAATCTTTTCATGCTTGACCTCTCTCTATGCCCCCCCTTCTCTTCATTTAGATTTCCACTGGTCAGTCTTAGACCATTTTCCTATAGTGACCCTTTCCAGTTCTCCTTTCTCCTACTTCATATGTACCACTCCCCAACTCCCCACGCTGGTGCTTTGGGTAGAGCCGACTGGCATACTTTTCACTTTACTCTCTGCTATTCATACCCCTCCATCCTCCCTCACCCCCATTTCAGAAATGATACAGTATTTCACAAATAGTCTTAAGAGCTGCACATACAGCGTATCCCTCGAACCTCAAGACCATATACCTCCAAAGTGTTCCATGGTGGAATTCTGATTGCACTAAAGCACTTCGCTTAAAAAAGTGCAGCCTGGAACAGTTACCGCTACAAGAGAGGTACTCCAAATCAACTATCAGCCCTTATCTCCTTTAAAAGAGCATTGCCTATTTAGCGTACAATCCGGAATAGTAAAACAATAGCTGGCGAAATTATGTTTCATCAATTACATCCTCTACATCTTATCTCAAATGTTTGGGCGCCGAATCATAAACTATCAGGCAAACATCTCCCCCTATCCGCCCCCGCCTCCCTATTTGAAATACCCTCATTTCGATCCTCTCCAAGTTGCTAATGAATGGGTGATTATTTCAGCCAGGTCAGTAGTGGTTCTCACCTTTCTCCACACTTCTCTTCTATTAAGACCACCAGAGAAGTACCCCCCTTACCTTCACCCCATCCTCTGAGAGTCCTATAATGCCCCATTTTCTCCTCTGAACTCATTACTGCCCTAAAAAAACCGTGCCGTAACACTCATGAAGGCCCGACGGTATTCACTACCGTATGCTCCAGCAACTCCATCTTCCTCCTTATCCTTCCTATTGAAAAATTTACAACCACATATGGACATCAGGGAAATTTCCCTTCTAATGGGGAGAAGCTCTTATCCCTTTCCCTTTCCCGAAACCCAATAATCGGGTACCCTTCCTCAAGACTATCGCCCCATCGCACTAACTAGCTTGTGCAAACTATTAGAGCGAATGGTGAACTTCCGCTTAATGTGGTATCTTGAATCTCACAATCTTCCTCTCCTTCCCAATTCGGTTTTCGCCGTGCCAAAGCACAGCTGACCCCTTGCTCATTTTGAGACATATTACATCTGCATTTGCACGCCATGAATCCATACTAGCTATTTTTTTTTATCTAGAAAAAGCATATGATACGACATGGCGGTACCTAATTCTCCAACAATTGTCCCCTCTTTGGCATATGTGGAAACATGGGTGTCTTCATTTAAAATCCTTCCTCTCCCAATGCACTTTCCAGGTCAAAAAAACGCCTCTGCCACATCATCTTTCTTTCCCCAAATCGAAGTGTCCCACAAGGCGTGTGCTCAGTACCACTTTATTCCTTCTTGCTGTTAATGATATTTTCTCAGTTTTACCACCAGGAGCCCGGTCAACACTATATGTTGATGATTTAACCATCTATGCCTCTGACACATCCATACCAAATCTCTACAATTCTTCAATCTGCAATCTCATCAGTATCTTTCCCGGGCCACAAACCATGGCTTCCGCTCTTTCTACCTCTAAATCTTCCCATTCTTTTCTCGTCCCCGTGTAGGTCCCCTACCCCACTCTTCTTATATGGCACTCCACTTCAATGCCGTTCCTCTGGCAATTCCTAGGTGTCATTTTTGACCCAAATGTCCCCGACGAGACCATATTCTACACATTAAAGAAAAAGCTCTCTGCCGTCTTCGAATCTTAAAAACTCTATCCCCTTATCATGGGGCCCAAATCGCAGATATATTTGCAGTTTAGATCAAACCCCAACCAATCTGTAGACACAGCATGTGCAGTTTGAAAAATCTTAAAAGAATAAAAAAATGCATCCTTTTTAAAAAATTTTTTCCAATTTTGAAAGCTGTAAGTAGTCAAGTACCCCCTTTTTATCCAAAAATGTAAACTTGCAATGGGGTACTGAGGAAATACATAAAATTTTCCTGCCTCAGTCAATCTTGTACGAGCTATCACAAAGAGAACCATGTGCAAATAATTTATCCAAGTGAAAATATGCAGTGAAGGACTTTGTGTAAGCCCAATTTTTTTTTTCGATTATCAATTTGTGTATGGTAGCCTTTGATTCGTTTCACCTATGGTATGCAAATAACAACATAACTGAAATATATCCATACATAGTTTCAAACCAAAAGAAAATTTGGTTTTACGAAAAAAAACTGACAAGGGTTTTAAAAAACCATGCAAAAAATTGTCTTGGGCCATAAAAAAAATTTTGTTTATACAAAAAAAAAAAAAAAAACCTTAGCACATTGAAAACAAATTAAATTTTTTTTTATTCATTTATAAAATAATCCATGAATAAATGTCTTTTGCTTGTCATTTATTTTGTGTGGAATTCAACAAAGCAATTTTTATTTTTGGTGATACAAAGTGTTTTTTACCTTCTGACAGTAGAAACAGGGGCACTTTTACAGTTGGATTCTTGCACCTTCCTTTTTTGTCCCCACGGGATAAGGGTGATAGCCATCGTCCCTCCTTCGCGGGAAAAGGGGCTTGTGGGGGGGGAGCTTTTCTTTTTTTTTGCAAACTGTGCAGCAGTTCCTCCATTAGAGGAGGGACGACCTCTTTTCTTACCCATGGGTTTTTTCCCTTCAAGAAGCAGGGATTCTGCAGTGAAAATTAAATTCCGAAGCATCATTATTTTTCGTTCAGGAATTTGGGTCGCTAGAACCCTTGCGGTATAGAAACCAACAGTCAAAACAGTGACTCCAGAAAATGAAAAAAATCTTGTGAAATACTTCTTGGCCTGTTTTTGTAACAATATATGTTTTTTACTGGGGCAAATACTGCTTCAAAGAAGATGCACCTTAAATGGAACATCGTTCACTACACATACTCTTGTGCATGGGAATCACGAAACTTGTAAAAAGATATCCCGAGAGGCTCACTTTGAAAAGTTTTTATACTTTGGGGGAAATACTTGAGCATTCACGTTATCATTGAAATGGGGGTTGGGTTTGATTTTTCCCATTATCTTGTCATTTCTTCTGAAAAAAAGGGGGACAACTGAGTTTGCCCCTTTCCCGTTTTAATCTTGAGCATGACCCTTTCACCGGACATGGGAAGTAATGTTCCCCAAAAATTATCTATTTAGGGGGCAGTAATTTAAAATTTTTCCAAAATTTTTTGTTGTGCATAGAGATTTTCTCTGATCACAATGTGACAAAAAATCAGAAAAAAAAAATCCTGGAAATATCAAAGGGACGCCTTTTCGTGGTAGAGGGTCAATCTGCCCAAAAACCCTTCAGGTGGTCAAGCTAGTGTTCTGGCCCTTTAATTTTACGCCTAGTGGGGGCTCACTACGTTTTATTTACTGGAAAGCCCTCTTGGGGACCTTTATTTGCTGGAAGGGTTTTTCTTATTCAGGGGGTCATCAGGTTCATCAATCCGGTGCCGTTCCCGCTCTTCATCATCCGGGATGTAATCACTCCAAAAAAATATAATAAATTTTTTTCAGCATGAAAATATTTCATACAAGTAAAAACACCTTCATGCAACATCAAACTTATTTCTCTTATTTTCAAAAAAAATTTAATAACACTCAATTGAGCGTTTATTTAAAAATTTTATCATAACCACACAAAAAATATACTACCATAGTCGGACTTCCCCGTAATCTCAAACACTGTCATCAATTTTTTTCCCTTTGGCAGAAGAACACGCTCCAAAGCAGCCTCACTCCATAAAAAACGAAAGGTCCATACCTTCAGCAAACAAGCATTTTTTGACTCGACAGACGAATGAACGAAATCGTAAAACAGAAAAAACACTAAAAAAAACAAATATTGTGAATTTCATTCCGTTTTTTTACACCTATGTGATATGTAGTGTTTTTAAAAGTATAAAATAATAAAACATAAACTCACCCCGTGAGACTGCTTGCACATGACAACAAGAGGAGTGTGTGGGGTGGACCACTGATCTTGTAGGGGGACCAACAGCGCCCAAGTACCACAAGCTATTTTGGTACTTGGGCCAAAAACACTGGCCAAAGAACTGGCTTGGTAACCAGACTGCTGCCTTCCCAAAAAAGTTAAAAAGGGGGAAAAACTTTTTAAAATATTTTATTGATCAGAAAAATTTTTTCCCCCAATTTTAAAGATGTCATAAAACGCAATTTTTAAATTCCGACTTTTTGAGTTTTCGGAATGGGCCAGAAGACATGGTTGGTAACCAAAATGCTGTCCTTTTCCCAAAAAAATTAAAGGAGCAAATTCTTTTAAAAATTCATTTATCAAAAAAAAATTTTTACCAAAAATTTTAAAGAGTCATAACTCGCAGATTATTTAATTACGACTTTTTGAGTTTTTCGCTGAAAATGATTTTTGAATCCAGACCTCCTAGATTGGGGTGGATTCTGAAATATGCAGGAACTAGATCTCGAGCTATTTGGGGCGAGGGGCAAGCAAACCCTTGTTACTGTGGTCTTGTATGGGCAAAAGCATTTGACAAAAGTAAAGGGGCTGAGAATTTTTTTAATATGTGAAAGGGTTTTTCAATTATTTTCTTTTTAAATTATCTTTTTTTTCAAAAAAAATGATTTTTTTGAAAATCACATGGAAGATGTCCTTGCTTTTCTGTATTTGTACAGGAAATTCTTAAAAACTTTTTTTATGAAGATATATATATTTTTACAGGAGTTTACTTTAAAAGCATTATTTTTAAGCAAACCTTTTTTTCTGTGTTCTTGAGGATAAGAGATCATGAACTAAGTCAAGGAAAATGTATTTCGATATTTTTTTTTTTAAAATTTTTTTAGGGAAAAGTCTTTTTTTAAAAATTTTTTTAAATTTTTTAAAAATTTTGCTTTTTTTTTTTTTTAAGGGAAATTCCCTTTTTTTAATTTTAATTCCTTTAAAAGAAAATTTTTTTTTTTGA
>NW_023663699.1:0-14649 GCF_015228065.2 Penaeus monodon | reverse complement strand
ATTGTTGTTGTTCTTGAAGAAAAAGAAGAAAAAGAAAACGAAGAAGAAGAATGATGAGAAGAGGAAAAAATAGAAAAGAAAGGAGAGGAAGAAGAAGAACAAGAAGAAGGAGGAGGAGGGGGTGAAGAAGAAGAAGAAGAAGAAGAAGTAGAATAAGAATAAGAATAAGAAGAAGAAGAAGAAGAAGAAGAAACATGCTTATAGTATATATGTAAGAACATGGATAGCTCGCAACTCCCTCAATACGACAGTTGCTTTGATCAACGCAGTGCTGGTAAAGATATAAGAGAACATTTACTAGTAAGACTGCATTGTTCATCAGGAGCAAAACATGCCACAATGACCAGACGTCGATATGTACAATCAGAAACGACGCTGTCCCACAAACAATACTGTGCCACAAACAACACTGTCCCACAAAAAACACTGTCCCACAAACGACACAGTCCCACAAACAACACTGTCCCACAAACGACACTGTCCCACAAACGACACTGTCCCACAAACAAACACTGTCCCACAAACAACACTGTCCCACAAACGACACTGTCCCCACAAACGACACTGTCCCACAAACGACACTGTCCCACAAACGACACTGTCCCACAAACGACACTGTCCCACAAACGACACTGTCCCACAAACAACACTGTCCCACAAACGACACTGTCCCACAAACGACACTGTCCCACAAACACACTCCCACAAACGACACTGTCCCACAAACAACACTGTCCCACAAACAACACTGTCCCACAAACGACGCTGTCCCACAAACAACACTGTCCCACAAACGACACTTTCCCCACAAACGACACCGCCCCACAAACGACACTGTCCCACAAACGACACTGTCCCACAAACGACACTGCCCCACAAACGACCCCTGTCCCACAAACGACGCTGTCCCACAAACGACACTGTCCCACAAACGACACTGTCCCACAAACGACACAGTCCCACAAACGACACTGTCCCACAAACGACACTGTCCCACAAACGACACTGTCCCACAAACGACAACTGTCCACAAACGGACACTGTCCCACAAACGAACACTGCCCCACAAACGACACTGTCCACAAACGACACTGCCCACAAAGACACTGTCCCACAAACTACACGTCCACAAACCGACGCTGTCCCACAAACGACACTGTCCCACAAACGACACTGTCCCACAAACGACACTGTCCCAAAAACGACACTGTCCCACAAACGACACTGTCCAAAAACGACACTGCCCCACAAACGACACTGTCCACAAACGACACTGTCCCACAACGACCCCTGTGCCAAAAAACACACTGCCCCAACAAACAACACTGTCCACAAACGACGCGTTCCACAAACGACACTGGCCCACAAACACACTGTTCCCACAAAAAACCCACTGTCCACAAACAACATTGTCCCACAAACGACACTGTCCCACAAACGACACGTCCCACAAACAACACTGTCCCCCAAACGACACTGTCCCACAAACGACGCTGTCCCACAAACGACACTGTCCCACAAACGACACTGTCCCACAAACGACACTGTCCCACAAACGTAGACATTAAACGGGCAGGAACCAGGGAATCAGGAGATGCTCGGGTAACAAGTGTTTCTAGTGAGTAAGTAACATGAACACGAAACACGTAGGATAGAGTTCTCTTTCTTTCTCTCTCTTTCTCTTTCTCTCTCTTTCTCTTTCTCTCCTTCTCTTTCTCTCTCTTTCTCTTTTTCTCTCTCTTTCTTTTTTTCTCCTTCTCTCTCTTTCTCTTTCTCTGTCTCTTCCTCTTCCTCTCGTTTTATTCTTGTTTTTGTGTGTCTGTTCATATTGTTATTATTATTTATATTCCAATTATCATTATTGCTATTCTTTCCTGTCACTATTATTATCCATACCATCATCATTCATTACTATCATTACTATCAGCAGCATTATCATTATTATCTTTATAATCATCGCCATTTTTATTAATACGACTTAAGAGCTAACAGAAAAGAAAGAAAAAAAAAATATATATATATAATTTTAAGCTATTTCACTAGCTTCCTTTAATGCATTTTGCAACTTGGGTAAAGGGTACTAAAAAACACAATTAGATTTTGATCAAATCTGTCATGTGAAGCTTTGTCAAAAATTTGTTGGAATGTTTCTAATTTAGAATCTTCTAAATGTTCGAATTATAGCTTTCATGTGCGTTGCATTATCACGGGAATTATTGTTATTGTTATTATTATATATTTTTTTTTTTACCATTCACATTGTCAAACTTGTTATTATAATGAACCTTATTATGTATGTGTGTGTGTGTGTGTGTGTGTGTGTGCGTGTGCGTGTGCGTGTGCGTGTGCGTGTGCGTGTGCGTGTGCGTGTGCGTGTGCGTGTGCGTGTGCGTGTGCGTGTGTGTATGTATGTTGGTTTATGAATACACGTGTTGCAAAGTTTTCCCTTATTCATTCCTTTATCATCATCAATTCTATTTTCTTCTTTACAGTGCAGTTTTCATCCTTTGCCTCCAGCATTTTACGTTTTTAGTTTCTTTAGTTCGTTTTACCTCAGAGGAATGAAAGGTTGGAGAAAATCTCGTGAGTGTTTATTGCTGTTATCATTATTATTATTATTGCTATCGCCCTCATTGTTATGGTTTTGTTATTACTATTAGTAGTAGTAATAAGTGTTGTCGAAGCAGCAGTACCGTTGTTCATACTATCGTTTCATAATCATCTTCATTAATTAGAGGATATTATATATTGTTAGAAGAAAGGAATTGCTAATAAAATGGTAGAATTATATGTGGACTCATCGGCAAAGTCAATTATAAAAGAAAGGAAATGTTACGTCGCAGTAAAATAAAAATAAATAAATAAATAAAACGAATTCATTTTCTCTTTCAATTCACCTGCGCGTTAACTATGCATAACCTCTCTTTGCGCGTGTATTAAAGGAAGAGGAGAGTGGGGTTAGTTGGAGCAGTGAAATTTCCATACAAAGTAATAATTGCAGAGGTGAGGTGATGCCATCTTGGAGAAGACAACAACAACATTCATCTACCAAATTTGTTTCATGAAGAAGGAAGCAAAGCTGAGGACAGGTGAATATTTTTTTTTAATGATTTCTGACATGTAGAGTATTTTTTTTTTCACCACAAAGAAACGTTGTTATATTGTAATTGTGTCAGACATGAATGACAATTGTTTCTGCTCACTTCGAAACCCTAGAATGTAGCTACAGTTTGGGAAAAATGAATTTGTTTCCGAAGGTGGTGTTTTGCGTGGTCTGAATTCAAATGTAAAACGGCTGCTCGGGGTTGGTTGGAACACCTGCAGTGGGGTTTCCTGGAACATATTCCAACTAAGCCTGACATTAAAAAATCAACAACACAGCAATATATATATTGAGATGGATTTTAATAAATACCTTCAAAAGAACACCTTTTTTATTTGTAAATTGTCATCATGATGATGATAGATATGATTCTTGAAAAAAAAAAATTTGTGTTGATGATTACTGGACTAGATTGTTCCTACTAACCCGACTCTCCCTACTCGGAAAAAAGTATCTCGGGAGTATATGCCCCCCTAACGGAAGCCGCCTTGCCGCGGTGGGGGGGCTTGAGGTCCCAATGATCTGGTGAGCCGGACCAGAGGGCTACCCATACTGGAGGGGTCACCAGTGAGGGATGAGACAAAATGGCTTCCTGGTGCACCAAGGCCTATGAGAGGGGATGGTGTACCCACCCCTGGTTCATTCCATCTTGGACCAGGGAGAACTCTCCCACGTGTGTTTGCCGTGCGTGGCATCCCGTATTACCAGGAGACAGGAGTCCTGGAGGTCGAGCGATGCTGCACGCTGCGCCCTGCAGCTAGCAACACACCTCTTTGGTCCTTTATTCTGGTTAGACGGGTGGCTTGATCAAGGCCCGGTCAAGTCAATCGGCTGGTCAAATATGGCTAGGGTCAAGCAGGCACTATTCAGTCGGTAGCGCATTAGTACTGTGATAGTGGCTGCGTATATTTCCTCATTACCCCTGTGGCTGTGGAGTTTTTAAACCCCCAACTATAGCTTCCCCTCGTTGGACTCCATGGTGGGTTGGGGGGGGGAAAAGAAGAATTCAAATTTGTATGAGTACTACAAATTACAAAGATCTAGCTCTTTCCCTGACGCCTGCGCAATCCCTGACCATTCTCTCTGGAAAATCACACGTTGTCACTCTGGAACCTTTTCAGTTTCCAAAGGGCAAGAATGGAATGTAATGGTTCCCGGGCCCCCAAAAACCAGGTAAGAGGGGAAAAGTCCTCCTCAATCCACAAAGGAGATCTTACCTGGTAAATAGAAAGCTTTTCATATAGTAAGTACCTGGTAGTGAAGACCATTGATGGTGTATCCGTCATGGATCTTGACATTTTTGAGGTTCATCGGAAATGTTAAGTATGTCGCCGTGATCCTCTGCATCACCCCACCGCGGATGGTAGCCTGATATTTGAGGTTCGTCAACCATACGAGAGTGCCGGCCTGCTTGCGATATGCAACATTCCTGGTGCTCTGTTTCATGTTCTCCTCACAAAACCCTCAATCAAGTGAAAGTGAATTGTCTTTTCGCCGAGCCTGATGAGGTATTCTGAAGGAGAAAATTGTTAAGGAACTAGAGAATTTTATTGTAGTGGCAGTAAAACGTTTTTAGGAAGAAAGTTGATGGTTTGCAACAGTCGCCCAGCTCTTCTTCTACTTTTAACATGTTTATCCTTCCAGATAGGTTAAGTGGCATTGTACACCTCAAAGTAAAACCATATGTGCCCAACCCCTATGGGTGCTCCCCACTGTGCATTGGGAGCCACTCTTGTTGCCGTGTTACGTGAAATGGGACAACGAGAGTATGTGTAAATCGTGGGTAGCTGACAGTCATCAAGAGATACAACTGTCCAGGTCCAATATCTGTTAACCATCTGCAAGAAGGCTCATGAAGCTTCTTCAAGCATGTAAAGGGACAGATTTGAAGGAAACTATTGGTAATAAGGAGCAGGAAAAGCTAGTTCTCCAGAGGCAAAGCGACGTGCCCGTATGCTGTTTTCACGTCTAGGTAGGTCCTTTGCTTCGGTTCTAGCCTCCTCGTCCCTCCAATCCCTTGCCCTCCAATGCTTCTTAAGAGAGAACACACTCTGCTGCCACTTCCTCTAACCTCACTCCAAATTCTGACACTGCTTCTCTGGTGATTGTTCCACCAGAACAGGAAGTAGGAGTGAGGGTCCCTATTGAGGAGACCCCTCCTCCCAAAGTACGGTCTTTGGAGCCACATTTAAGGCTCCAGAGGCCTCAACGGTGACAGCTCCAGCTGGCCACCACAATCCACGGACCTCTGCTGCTAGGCGAATGCCCCTGAGTAAAGGCTCAGGCATGCCCTTTTGGCCCAGGCAAAGGAATCCTGAACCATGTCCAAAGACTCCAGCTGCCACAACATCCAACTGGGGGCCTTCTGCTGCAAACAGATGCCCCTGAAGTGCAAAGGCTCAGTCGCGTCCCTTTGCCCAGGCAAAGAAATCCTTGAAAACCTGTCCCAAGGGAAACCTGTGGAACTAGTACCACAAAGGTCACATATTAAAATTACTTCCCAGGGTCCACGATGAGGAGTCTCCGAAACAGACCCTTTCACTCCTACTCCGTTTATGGTGGAATTCACCAGATAGGCAGTTTCTCAATTTGGACTGATATTTAAAGGAAGTGGCAGAGTGTGTAAGAAAGCACCGGAGTGCAAGGGTTGTGGGAAGGAGATGGTCTAGAACTGAAGCAAAGGATTTATCTGGCTGATGCAACAGCCACACTTTGCCTCTGAAAAACTAACTTTCTCCTGCTCCTTCTACAATAATTCCTTTTTTTTTCAAATTTTAATTTTACTTGCTTTGAAAAGCCTCGTAGCTTCTTTGCAGTGGTACAGCATGATTGGACCTGGACTGTTCTATCTACCACACTTTACACCTACTCTTGGTTGTCCCATTTCCTTAAAAACGGCAAGAGTTTGGCTCTCATGCCAGATACCCTGCAGTGGAGCACCACTAGGGTGTGGACACATATGGCAAACTACAACTTTCTCTTAAACATTTTAACTGCCACTACATTAAAATTCTCTAGTTCCTCTACAAGTTTCTCCTCAGAATACCTCCTCAGGTCTCAGGAAAAGACAATTCCCTTCACTGATGTGGAGAACCTAACTTAGAGCCCAGAGTTTTGCATATTGCCCTACAAACGGTCACTCCTCGTCCTGGTGACGAACCTCACTATCAGGGCTACCATCTCGCTGTGGGGTGATGTGAGAACCGTTTGACATACCTCAACTATTTTTCCGAGGTACTTCAAAAATATCAGGATCCATTATTGATACACCATCAATGGTCCTTCACTACTAGGTACCTCAATATATGAAATACTCTCATATTTACCAGGTAAGATTTGTTCCCCTTCTTCTTACCTGGTTTGGGTGCCTAGGATCCATTACAGATTCCCCATTCTTGCCCTTGGGAAGCTAAGAAAGGTCCAAAGTGACATGTGATGTTCCGAGGGAAGGTCGGTGGATTGCATTGTCCTCATGAGAGAGCTTGATCTTTGTATATTTGTAGTAACTCATCACAAATTTGAATTCTTGCATTTCCTCACCACCCCCACCCTCCATGGAGTCCAAGGAGGGGAAGCTATAATTGGTTCAAAATCTCCCAATCCCGGGTAATGAGGAAATATAATGCACCACTGTACAGTACTCAACGCAGTCGTGTACCTATGCGCTACCTACTGAATAGTACCTGCTGACCTAGCTATATTTGACCAGCCAATGACTTGACCGTGCTTTGATCAAAACACCGTCCTAATCATAATAGAAGGACAAGAGGTGGTGTGTTGTCTAGCTGCAGGGCGCAGCATGCAGATCGGCTCAACCTCCAGGACTCTGTTCTCCTGTTAAGATGGATGGCCACACATGGCAACACACGTGGGGAGTTGTCTCCCTTGTCCAAGATGGAATGAAAACCGTGGGTGGGTGCACCATGCCCCTTTCTTAGGCCTTGGTGCCCAGAAGCCATTTGTCGCATCCCTCACTGGTGAGACCTCCAGTATGGTTAGCCCTCTGGTCCGGCTCACCTAGATCAATGGGACCTCACCCCCCCCCACACGGGAAGCCGCCTTGCCGCGGTGGGGGGGCTTGAGGTCCACTGATCTGGTGAGCCGGACCAGAGGGCTAGCCATACTGGAGGAGGTCACCAGTGAGGGATGGAGACAAATGGCTTCCTGGTGCACCAAGGCCTATGAGAGGGATGGTACACCCACCCCTGGTTCATTCCATTTGGACCAGGGTAGAACTCTCCATGTGTGTTTGCCGTGTGTGGCAGCCCGTAATACCAGAGACAGATCTGGAGTTGAGCGGATGCTGCCACGCTGGCCCTGCGGCTAGCAACACACCTCTTGTGGTCCTATTATTCTGGTTAGAACGGGGTGGCTTGATCAGGCCCGGTCCAAGTCAATTCGGCTGGTCACATATGGCTAGGGTCCAGCAGGTACTATTCAGTCGGCAGCGCATAGGTCCCCGTGACTGCCATCGTAACTGTAATAGTGGCTGCGTAGATTTCCTCATTACCCCTGTGGCTGTTGGGAGTTTTGAGCCCAACTATGTTCCCCCCTCGTTGGACTCCATGGTGGGTGGTGGGTGAGGAGATGAGAATTCTAATTTGTATGAGTACTACATTACAAAGAGCTAGATCTCTCCCTGATGACTACGCAATCCCCCGACCATTCCTCTCTGGAACATCACATGTTTTGTCCACTCGGAGCCTTTCCAGCTTCAAAGGGCAACATGGAATCGTATGGTTCCCGGGGCTCCCAAACCAGGTTAAGGGGAAAAGTCCTCTCAATCCACTTAAGGAAATTCTACCTTGTAAATATGAGAATATTTCATATAGTAATACCTAGTAGTAGAATACCATTGATGGTGTGATCATCATGGATCTTGATATTTTTGAAGTACATAGAAATAGTTGAGGTATGTCAACGTGATCCTCGATCACCCCACAGCAGAGATGTGTAGCCGTGGATAGTTGAGGTTCGTCACACAGATGAGAGTGACTCGTCTGAGTGCGATATGCAACATCCTTGGGGCTCAAGTTTTGTTTCTCCTCACAAAACCCCTCAATCAGTGTAAGGAATTGTCCCCCTTTTCCCGAACTAGGAGGTATCTGAAGAAGAAACGGTTAAGAGAACTAGAGAATTTTCATGTATGGCAGTAAAACGTTTTAAAGAAGAAAGTTGACGGTTTTGGCAACCGTCTACACCATCTCTCCTTTAACTTTTCATACGTTGGTCCTTCCAGAATCATTAAGTTAGCATGGTACCACCTCAAGGTAAAGCATATGTGCCAACCCTATGCGGTGCTTCACTGCAGGGTTATGGGCATGGAGCCAACTCTTGCCATTTTAAAGGAAATGGACAATCAGAATTGTGTAAGTGTGGTACGACAGTCATCAAGAAGATGCCAACGTCCAGGTCCATTATGCTGTTACCACTGCAAAGAAGCTCATGAAGCTTCCTTCAAAAAGCAGTGTAAAAGGTACAATTTGAGAAAGAAGTATTGATATAAGGACAAGGAGAAAGTTAGTTTTCCAGAGCAAAGCGACGGCCCGTGTCTGTTGCATCAGACAGGTAAGTCCTTTGCTTCGGTTCTGCTCACCTTTTTCCACCAACCCTTGCCCTCCAATGCTCTTACACCACACACTCTGCCACTTCTTTTAAACTCAGTCCCCATTGCTGAAACTGCCTCTGGTGAAGTCCACCAGAAACGGAGTAGGAGTGAGGGGTCTATTGGAGGAGACTCCTCCTCCCAAAAGTAAGGTCTTTGAGCCATCAGGGTGAGGCTCCAGAGGCCTCAATGGTGGACAAGCCCAGCTCCCCATAAATCCACATGGACAGGGTCCTCCGCTGCTAGGCAGAATGCCCCTGAATAGCAAAGCTCGGGTTTGCCTTTGCCAGGCAAGAATCCTGAATCTGTTCAAAGAACTCATTTCAATGTCGGTCTTTGGAGCCGTCAGGAAGGGCTCCAGGGTCTCAACGGTGACGCTCCACTGCCACCACATCCACCACAGGGGCCTCTGCTGCTAGGCTAGGAATGCCCCTGAAAGCAAAGGCTCAGGTCCCGTTCTTTGCCCAGGCCAAATAAATCCTGAGCCTGTAAAAGGAGGCTGTTGGAAACTAGTTCCACGGGTAACAACCCCTCAAAGATTCTCCAAGATCCTTGAATTGACAGCCTAAAGGTGTAGGGCAACCGTGACCACAGGTGCTGCAACACCTTATGCATGAAAAATAGTTTTAAAGACCTGGATACCCTAACCAATGAACTGTCAGGGAATTCATGCAAAATGGGACTAACGCAACATCTGATAGCTTTCATATAACCCAGTTTTGGTGTATTCTTACATTGAATTATGACAGATGAAATCATCCGATTTCCCTGAGAGGGCATTCCAAATTCAACCCATTTGGTGACGTTTGACAATGGACCCTCATGGAGGCGTCGCAGTAATGGTACGTCAGGATATTCTTTTCCGGCCATCCACTGCCGCACACTGCGGTGAAGGCTGTGAGAATAGGCTTACCGACCTACACACTGTTTGCATCGATCTACCTTTCCTCCACATAATCCAACATAAATGTTTAGAAGATCTACTTGGGCAGTTGCTACATCCATTTTCTACCTGGGAGATTTCAATGTCGCTCACCTCTGGGGAGACACTTTGGTGCAACCCTAGAGGAAGGGCCTTGGAGTTCCTTGCTCCTAATAGTAGATGCAGTTTTATTGAACAGTGACACTCCCACCATTTCCAAATTCAAACTGGACAGTCTCCAATTAGACCTGTCAATTGTCCTCACCTGATTCACAGATGATTTTCCTTGGCAGTTATGGAGGACTTACATGGAAGCTACCATTTTCCAATACTTTTGGAGGGAGGTGAATGGTTTCCAGCCCAATGAGTGCAGGGGATGGCGACTTGAACATGCGGACTGGAATCTTTTAGATCAACTGCAGTATTGCTGGATCTGTGAATGATTTCCAGTGTGTTCAAGATGCTGTTATCTCTTCACATCACGAATTCACCTTGAGCGAGAGAGCATCATTCCCAAGTAACGGGCATTACCGTCGCCTCCGGTACATGGTTGGCTGATGAATGCCAACAACTGTCAAAGAGGCAATAAAAGCTGCATTAAGGCATTTGAAACGACGCCCCAGTGGATATAACCTTGATCCTTACAAAAGACCAGCCAAGAACCAGTCGCTGCTAAGAGCAAGAATGGACGCCATGGAGACCAGTATGGTCTCCTTGATTAACTCTGGTACCCCCTTAGCATGGATATGTGGACCAGGTTTGTAGATCGCAGGAAAGAGCAAATCATGTCACCACCTGCATTTGAAGATTGATGGGCATAAGCATCCCACGATTAAAAAAGATGTGCTATGACTCGCTAAAATCCATGCAGAAGATCTCCTCTGAGCATCTTCCACTGTCCTTGCTCGAATCTCCCTCTTCGGGCTGACAGGAATGACACCCATGTCGTTCTTGCAGTAGTACGCCAGCAGAACTCCCATACAAATTGGCCATTTTTTGCGCAAGGAGATGGAATTTTTTTTTGTGCTTTGTCAGCTCTGCTGTAAGAACTGCCCTAGGAAGTGACGATATTCCATAACCAATGATATTCTCACTTACCAGAGAGATCCCAAGAAGTTCTTGTGGGACCTATGTAATAAGGATATATAGGGGGGTACAACAGTGCCATCCACATGGAAAGAGTGTATAATCATTCCTGTCCCTAGACACTGGCAGGATGCTTCCCACCAATGAATTACGACCAATTCCCTCACAGCTGCATCGGCAAGCTGATGGAGAAAATGGTAAACTTCAGGTTGACATGGCTGCTAAAGAAAGTAAACGTGCTGACTCCATATCAATATGGCTTTAGAGATTGAGATGACCACAGATGCACTTGTAAGGATGGAACTGCTATACAGAATTCCTTTCGCACGATGGGGAAGACGACGTCCTGTTCGCATCTTCTTTGACCTGAAAAGGCTTTGAATACCAGCTTGGAAGCAGGCAATCCTCAAGAAGTTTGTTATGACATTTGTTTAAGAGGAGCATTAACCTTACCTTTTCCATACAAAACTTTCCTTGCTAACGGAAATTTAAAGTTCGGTGGGAACAGTTTTCTCTAACCTGGAAGATCAGCTGGAAGGGGTCCCACAAGGAGTGTCTTAAGTGTGACCCTGTTTGCCATTGCTATAAATGACATTATTAAAGTTGTTCCAAGGCTGTCTCATGTATCTGTATGTGGATGACTTTTACCTGTACTGCTCAGAGAAAGCTTACAGATGTGCAGAGGACACAGATGCAGGAATGCAGTAAAGCAGTTGTACGTGTACCCAACATGTCATGGTTCAAATTTCCCCAAGCAAGACCATGGCTTCTGCAATTTCCAACAAACGAGGAAAATTCATCCCTTCCCTCTATTTAGAGGCAAACCACTCAGTTTGTCCAAGTAGGTGAAGTACTTTGGGTGCTAATTTTGACTCAAGCTTACATGGGTTGCCTCACATCAAACAGTTTTGCAAGTAAAGCTACAAAGCACTTAGTATTTTGCGGTTTCTTTACACGATCTATCTTGGGTGCAGACCGCACAACGCCTTATGCGGCTTGTACCGAGCGCTTATTCGGTAGTAAGCGTGACTAATGGATGTGAGGCTTAGTCATCTGCAACTCCCACTGTTCTCCAATTTTGGGACATCCCAGTTCATACAAGCTCTCAGAACTGGATTGGGGTTTTTTCAGTTCTTCGCCTGTAGAGTCCCTGTATCTGAGAGTGAGAACCACTTATTTCATTACCCCGGGACTACATGAACCTAATTCACTACACGAGACACAAAGGATTCCAGATCTCCTACATCCTCGACTGGTGTATCAACCCCCTTGAGGGTAACCGAATCCTATGGTAGGAAAATGAGGAATCTTTGTGGAAGATCTTAATTTAAATCTCTGTAATGTTCTGGCTGTTGGAATTCCCCATTTCCACCTGGACTAATCAAGTCCGAGAGACTGGATTTAGTCGAATTGGTAAAGGGGAGAGATCCGAAGCAGAAGTCCAGAGAGAAATTTCCTTCAGCACCTTTCTAAATACCGGGTATCCAGATGCACTTTATACAGATGGTTTCGAAATCTGAAATGGCGTGGGTTTTTGCTGCAGCTCGAGCAAGAAGGAATACTGCATCTGGCAGTCTTTCTCTAGCAGCCTCGATCTCCACTGCAGAGTTACATGCCATCCTTACAGCAGTTAAGATGACTAGAGATCTTAAAACTCATCACATCCAGTAGTGAGGGAGGTTCAAGACTGGCTTGCACTGATGTCAACATAAAAGATGACTCTAATGTTGGGTACCAGCGCATGTCGGGTATCAGTGGGAATGAGCGATCTGACTCGAAGGCCAAGGCAGCTGCTGCTCATCCTTGTGATCCTGCGTTTGCCTCTCCCCACACCGACCTGAACCCAGCATCAGAAGTTGTCTTCGTGATAAATGGAGGGAACAATGGGCATATTCTCTAGAAACAAACTGCGAGACATAGAGATGACCTTGGCCGTTGGGCGACTAGCTCCATCCCAACCGAAAAGTGGAAGTTGTAATTAACAATACTATAATCGGGCACAACAAGACTGACTCATGGGCCCAATGATGGCTACAAATGAAGCACTTTGGTGAAGGATGCCAGAGGCCATTAACGTCGCACATGTATTGGAAAGATGGTGGGCAACATTCTCAGACTAAGACGTATGTACTCTCGTCTCCCCCATATACACTGAAAAAAATGTATTGGGGGAAGATTGTGACATAGAGGGTCTTTTTAAATTTCCTTAGGGAGACTAATATTTCAATAAAAACCCAATTATGCATAATGTTTATGCAATCATTTTATGCACTTAGAGCATAATATTTATGCTTTGTTTTTTAATCTATTTATTGTTATTTGTAAGATATTTATTGATAGATTTTTAAAGTTTTAAACATTTTAATATTTCTAGTTAACAAGGTATTCGCCGCTAAGGATCTTAGCTGTTGATGGGGCAGATAATTTTAAATAATCAAATCAAATCAAACCCCCTCCCCCCCACGGCAGGGCGTCTTCCATTAGGGGGGTCAGAATTGGGAAAGGGGAGAGATCCGAAGCAGAAGTCAGAGAAAGATTTCTTTAGCACATTTCTAAGTTACATGCCATCCTTGCAGCAGTCAAGATGACTAGAGATCTTATGAACCATTCTTTTGTAATATTTTTTAACTCAACACATCTAGTAGTAAGGGTGGTCAAGATTGGCTTGCACTGATGTCAACACGTAAATGAGCAAGCTGATTGGAAAGCCAAGGCAGCTGCCGCTGGGCCCTGGGGGCCGATGATGACTCAAAATGAATAACTTTGTGAGAGTGCCATTAACAGTCGCACATTAATGGAAAGATGTGCAACATTCTCAGACCAAAGATGTATGTACTTGTTCCCCCATATACACTGAAAATTGTATTGGGGAGGATTATGACATAGAGGGTCTTATTAGTTTCCTCAGGGAGATTAATATTTTCAATAAATCTTAATTATGATAATATTTATGCAGTATTTTTATACATAGAGCATGTTTATGCTTTGATTTTTTTAATTTTTTATCGTTATTTGTAAGATATTTATTGATAGGTTTTAAAGTTTAGATATTTCAATTTTCTATCTGACAAGTTATTCGCCGCTAATGACTTTAGCTGTTTGATGCGGCAGCTAATCTAAAATAATCATTCAGTCAATCCTGTGATTCTTTTTTGCACTTTTGAAATGGTCGGTAATCCTTTTTTTTTGGAGATATCCGGTGTCGGCTGGGAGGGGCTTCCTTCCTCTTAGAAGGTCGGGAAGTTCTTTCGCTTTTATTCTGTCCCAGACATAGGTGCCTAGGGGAGCAGGAACAAAGTTTTGGTCGATTTTTAGACCTCTTTTCACCGGGGGGCCGCCTCTTTCCTGGTAGAGCAAGCCAGGCTCCAGGCTTGATGCCTCTTGGCACAGTGGGAACATTGGCTCTTGGTCCCTTTGGCCTTCCCCGTGTGCCTTAAGGCACAAACCCCAGTGTTTTGGTTTCCTTGCTACAGACCCTACATTTAGGGTTGGCCTTGCTGCTAGCTTGGTGGTGATTAATCTTTGGCACCATGTAGCACCCAAGGGCTCAGACATATAAGTTCTTAGGCTGAAGGTGCCCCAGTTACCCAGATCAACGGTTTGTGATTGGGGCTCCTTTCAAGGTCACCAAGACTTGCCTGGTGGGGCTCTTCCCTTTAGACATTCGGGAAGCCTCTACGACCCGTGTGTGTGATGTGATCAGATCCACAATCATACAAAAGTGACAAGCCAAAATAGCAACCATCTTGACTCTCTCACCGTCGGATTCAAAGGCGAACCAATTCTCTATCATTAAGCTCCCTGTTCTTGGCATAATAATCATGCCTGGGCGTTTTGGACCGCCCTTTCGGCTAAAT
Organism: Penaeus monodon; assembly: GCF_015228065.2. Classification (NCBI taxonomy): domain Eukaryota; kingdom Metazoa; phylum Arthropoda; class Malacostraca; order Decapoda; family Penaeidae; genus Penaeus; species Penaeus monodon. The sequence goes on along the minus strand of NW_023663699.1, from coordinate 76 downwards.
TCTGGGCTATGGTTTGTAGAAGCAAGGCGGTGTTCCGGCTCCTGTCAAGTGTCTTGTGCTAATTTTGTCACCTGAA
>NW_023663698.1:0-2500 GCF_015228065.2 Penaeus monodon | reverse complement strand
TTAGTTTTCCCATTTGCTTCATATGGTTCTGAATGTTGGGTACTGAAGAAGATACATAAGAAAAAGATCAATAGTTTTGAACTTTGGTGTTACAGATGAATACTGTGTATTAAATGGACAGAAAAGAAAACGAATGATGAAGTGCTGAGAAAAATAAATTGTAAAGACTGGCTGTTGGACATATTGAACAAAAGGAAACTAAAGTTTATTGGTCATGTGATGAGAAGTGAAAGTATTGAGAAAAACTTGTTGACAGGGATGGTGATAGGAAACAGATGGAGAGGCAAACCGAAGACAAGACTGAGCGACAACATCAAAGATATTTCCGGGCTGACGATGGTACAAGTGGAAAGAAAAGCGCGAGATCGAGTTTAGTGGCGGAGGATGGTGGAGAGCTCCACGGCTGCTCAAACATGAGCCTACCGTTATTGATGATGATATATATATATATATATATATATATATATATATATATATATATATATATATATATACACACATATATACACACTGTGATAGTTCTTTGGATTGCGCTGCTGTCCACCAGTTGTCAGGGTTGTGTTGTAGACTTGCTATCGCTGTTCACCAGATGTCTGGGGCTTGGTTGCAGTCTCTATTTAAGGAGAAGGTTGTTGGTAGCGTAGCATGGACGAGGTTGAAGTGGCCGGCATGTGCAGAAGTGGAGACCCGGGCGTGACACTAAATGCGTCTGACCAATCTCAGACGCACACACATGCACACAGATATATGTGTGTGTGTGTGTGTGTGTGTGTGTGTGTGTGTGTGTGTGTGTGTGTGTGTGTGTGTGTGTGTGTGTGTGTGTGTGTGTGTGAGGTGTGTTTGCATTATTTTCCTACGCATATAGTATGTACGTATGTCTTTGGTTATTTCATAATATCAAACATATTTTATGAAATTATTAGTAAGACGGAGAGAAAAAAAGTGTATTTATTACTATTTCTACGAAACGCTTGTTATTATTGCACACGTGTTTCAATCCATGAATTGCAATCAAAATATTTCCAAGACATTTCAGTTCCGCTAATTTTCATGTCCAAGAATATAAAATAAAAATTAAACTGTGTCACATTGTACATTTTCTGCTTTTTCAGATTTTTGCATTCAATTTCACTTTGACAGGACATGAAATGCTTTCTGGTGAATCATTATTAAAGCACATCTGAAATTTTAACACATAAAATCCTTTTATACATTTCATCAGTAATGACTATTTCGGAAGCATTCAGGCATAAGTAACTTATAGAACGCAACTGAACATTAACAAACAAACAAAAATCGCTTTATTTTGCTGTGTTCTTCTCTTCATAATATAATGTAGGAAGAGATACTGCCACGTAAATGTTTGTATTATGTAATTTGGTCATCAGGGAATTACAGAAATGGGAATAACTGATTCATTCCAAAATTTTACAAATAAACTAAAGGGAGCTGATATGCAATACAGAACTACTACATTTATTTTTGTATTTCGCAAATATTATCAATTTTTATTTCATTTTAGTGAGAAATCTTTACGCACTGTCTTAATTCGACATAATTGCCAAAATGGATCTAACCTTTTGTTCCATTAAATGTATTCATATTCACACATTCAGACATACTTTCAGCGACTATTGAAGTCAAGTGAGGAAAGCTTCATTTGACCAAAGTCGCGTGCAAACCCCAAGGAAATGATTGTACACTATTGAGACGAACGCGGAGCTTTCAACGTACATTTATGGATGTTTTGTTAGTAAAATATTCAAAGTGATATACATTGGTAGATTGAATTCGGAGCTAAATTTTAAAGAGTTTATAAATTACATACATACATACATACATACATACATGCATACTTACATACATACATACATACATACATACATACATACATACATACATTACATACATACATACATAAATACATATCAATATATATATATATATATATATACATATATATAAATATATATAGATATGTATTTATGTATGTATGGGGATGTAATGTATGTATGTATGTATGTATGTATGTATGTATGTATGTATGTAGTATGTATGTAGTATGTATGTATTTATGTATGTTATGTATGTATTGTATGTATGTATGCATGTATGTATGTATGTATGTATGTATGTAATTTATAAACTCTTTAAACATTTAGCTCCGAATTCAATCTACCAATGTATATCACTTTGATATTTTTACTAACAAAAACATCCATAAATGTACGTTTGAAAGCTCCGCGTTCGTCTCAATAGTGTACAATCATTTCCTTGGGGTTTGCACGCGGACTTTGGTCAAATGAAGCTTTCCTCACTTGACTTCAATAGGGCGCTTGAAAGTATGTCTGAATGTTGTGAATATGAATACAATTTAATGGAAAAAAAAGGTTAGATCCATATGGCAATTATGTCGAATTAAGACAGTGCGTAAAGATTTCTCACTAAAATGAAATAAAAATTGATAATATTTGCAAAATTCAAAAATTGGTTTTTTGAT
>NW_023663697.1:0-14650 GCF_015228065.2 Penaeus monodon | reverse complement strand
GATAGCTGACATTGGCAGGGGTATGCCCCCAATCCATGATCAAAACGAGCAGAAAATCTTACAGTAGAGGTAATGCCACAGCTGTGCCTCCCTTGCACTCACAGAGAGAAAACAAGATCCTCCCCTCGGCCAGATGGTACTCAGGCACTCTCTGAAGCAACCAGTAGAGGTAACGAAGTCATTCGAGACAATTAACCATGAAGACAGGTGTTGCATGCACTGTGGCGAACCGAACGCCACGTTGGTACATTACTTACAGAATTGTGAGCACACAGTTTCTGAGACAAGGACCGCCCACAACAGCCGCTGGGCTGGTAATGAGATTATGCCACATGCTTCCACCATTGCGGCAGGATCGCCTGCAGGCAATCCAGCCACCACGATAAGGATAGAGTGTCAGAGAATAAAATGAGACAGCCATAAATAGCTGACACAGGCCGGGCCATGTGTATGAAGGCCCGGGGGAAGCCAGACCTTCGCAAATCTCAAACAACAACAAAAGCAACTGATGAGCGTGTGGAGGGCCTCTGCCTGGGCTGAAACTGGAAGAAAATGGGAAGCTCAAAGTTGATTCTACACTCTATGACGTATTCAGCAACGATGAGGGTGTTATGAGAATATTATTGCACTTAGTGCTAAACTAAATGTATTTGCGTCGTGTTGCAATATATATATATATATATATATATATAAAATATATATATATATATATATATATATATATATACATATACATATTCATTGTCATGTACAGGTAACAATAGTCATTATTCTTTTTATTATTGGGCATATTCAGGCCTCCAAAAGTGTTCCATGACGAATGAGATACAGGAAGTATCTCAATCACATTCACATGTTTTGTTAACAGAATGTTCTTGAATTGTCGAAAGAATATTACGGAAATTATATTATGTTCTACGTAATCAGTTTACTTCTTATTTACGTATAATTGAATATGAAAACGTAAACACATGCATTCTTTTAAATGTAATTAATATCAATTAATAAAATGTGACGTAGGGTCCGCGCATTTTCAACTGATTTCGTAGTTCTAAATCGTTTTAGTTGTAATTTTAAGATGTTTATAACAAAGAACTTGTATATACTGTTATTTCCTAATGCGATATCAATAAAACAGTGGTTGGTATTTAATATCATTGAAAAATAAAATCAGATTCGTCAACTTAAGCTTGATTCTTAGGAATAGGGGTGGAGCCGAGCCTTTGTCAACAGCGTTGGATCATAGGCAGCGTACCCGTGGAAGCGTCGCGAATGAAATTTGCGAGTTTCTAGTGTCGTAAGACAGTTTTTTGTCAGCGGAAATAAGGCCTAAGGCCTCTGATCTTAACATTTCGGGCTAGATGACGAACCCAGTAGTGGGTTCGTCATCTAGCCCAAAATGTTAAGATCTTCCAGAGTGGCAGTCTCCATTTTATGGATGGTGTTGTCATTAATAGCAGACTGGGTCGCCCTGGGATAGGAGCCGTTTCCACAGATCTATGATCACACCTGAACTGGCGATGCCAACGTTTAACAACGTCATATGATGGGTCATCCTCCCCATAAGTTGCTTTCATTTCACCGAAGGTCATTTGTGGTCTGGGGCCATTCTAGTATATGAACCGGATCACTGGTCGATACTCCACTGGTTCCATTTTCACCTTTTACTGCACTGTCGCCGCTGTAAGAAAACATATTATGAGTTAAGGACTGAGTTAAGGACTGGAAATCAACACATGACCCATAGAGATGTGTATCATTAGGATAAATGGGAGTGGGTCAGGGGAAATCTTTAATGAGTGCCCCTCGTGCACAAGCACACACCACGCACGCACGCACGCACGCACGCACGCACGCACGCACGCACGCACGCACGCACGCACGCACGCACGCACGCACGACACACACACACACACACACACACACACACACACACACACACACACACACACACACGCACGCACGCACACGCACACACACACTCGCACACACACACGCACACGCACGCACGCACGCACGCGCACACACATACTTTTTTTACTAATTTTCAGAAATTTGATTGATATATCGCCATGCATTTGACCTGTCGTTTTTCTTGCAATACAGCGCCTTAGACAGACAGACAGAGAAGGGGGAGGTTCTTTTAAAATAAGTTCAGAGTGCGGTATGGCAACACATGTTATTTTGGAGCCCGGAGCAGTTTGTGACATTTCTCGAATAGTAATAAAACCTTAACTAAAACCTGTTATACTATAAGGTAAGCAATTCAACATAGTAACTCTTTTTGAAAATATGAAAGAATTCAATATCCTATGACTCTCAAAGCAGAATTTAAATAGGATTTGATTTGATTCTAACGTTTATTGCAGAAGACAGAATACCACTGGACCTATCCAAGCAAATTTAATTTAATGGCATTGTAACCCACATTCAAAGGGGGAACATAAGTTTGGTATTTTTGTAATTAGTGACCAGATGTAATATAAAAGTGTATGAATTGCGTGATATTGTAACTGATTCTCACTCAAAATAATAATAATAATACTAAATAAACAAGATCAATACATTACTATACGATTGATATCACCTCGGACGCACCCAGCGTGTTTTGTTCGCAGCGCTTCACTCAGGACTCAGGCGCAGCGGAGGATGGGTCGACGGGAGGGACGTGGAGCACAGTAGGCAAGCATAACCAATGTGATTTGTGGTTTTACAGTGACATCTGATATAAATCAGTGATAAAACCGTCGCAGACAACAGAAAAAGAGTTGAATAAAACTACAGACGCCTCCAACTATCGAAGAAGGGAGAACAGGTTCAGGAGCAGATTTTATGACAAAAATCCAACACATTATTATGACTTAGACCAAACAAAAGCCTCAGATCATACCAGCGAAGTTATTCACGATGGCCCCCGTGCTGTCAGTGGTAAGGGGCCTGCCCAACAGCTATACCGTCAAGCTGTTCTCAAGGACGACCTCCTTTTTGAGTCACGACAAGGTGGAATATCGAGCCCAAAGCAACGCCACGTCCGAGCGAGAAAGGGCGAAGACTGTGGCAGCCTATTACAACCAACCTGCCATTGAGGCTGCAGCCAAGAAGGTGGGTTATGTAGTGCTGATTGGGTTTCAAATACTTCTTTTTTTTCATAGATAGAACAGGAGAAAAATACAAGTTCTGGGTATTTTGGGCACAATCTTCTGTTTTGGGCATCTTTGTTTAGGGTAAACAAACATTAACAAGATGTTATGGTAATATTTTAGTTTCACTCTGCAAAATATTATTGCTTCTTTCAAATTTTCAATGTTTTGATATGTGTTAATCTTGTTATTTTCCATTACATTATATATGAAAGTATTGGGTAATGTTAACAAAGAGACACACGCGTCTGAGATTAAGCCCCTGTTACTCCAGTTATTCCTGTTAAGTCCACAAACATCACTGTTTTAGCCAAAAGGCTGTGGCTAGGCTTACAGTATTGTAATGTGATGTGTATTTACTATTTTTCTGGTACTTCCAGTTATGTGTGTGCAGTGTGAAATTCTTTAACTCTGCTGTAATTACAGTACCACATCAGCCTCTATGTCGTCTAATATTATGAGTTTGCAGGGGGCACATCCCCTGCAACCCTCCTCCTGGAGGGTTGCTGCCCCCAACTGCCAGCCAGGAACACAAAGAATCCTCCACATATTCGTGGCAGGGGAGAGTGTCGGATAGACACGGCATTGGGTGCTCCCCATATCAGTCGTGCGCTTGACCTTGCTGTCGGTAGAGTGAGAATTCCACACTGCAACCAGAACTCCTATAAAACTAATTGGTAGACATCAAATTACATTACCATAAATATAGTCTCTCAGTAACCAATAATCTTCCTAACTCAGGGGCTTTGCCCCCAGACCCCATACAATTGCCATATCTCCCTATTGGGTAGAGTTTCCATGGACTTATTTTTAATATTTGATATTATGTTTTGTCTTTGCAGCTTATTTCATGTATTTAGTGAGTGTAGTTTTTCTCTTAGATTATTATAATGCATTTATGTTTTATTGTAAATGTATACCAAATTATTAAGTGCTGCACAATTGCATACATATTTATATGTTCTTGACTCCAGATTGAGGCTTCTATGGAGCCAGTACTTCCAGCTCTTGATTTATAATTACACTATATTGCTGAGCTTGCAAATTTGTAAGGGTAGCAGTGTAATTATATTTTAGTTCAATATCCACCCTGCTTCAATCTAATCTCCACTTGAAGGTGTTGATGAAGTTTGCCTTCACAACTTCTGGGTGCAGAGCATTCCACATAGGAATGAATATCTAGATTTTTTTGGAAAAAATAGTATTTGTGTCCCCTTTTTATTACATTCTCACTTCTTTCAAACATATCTTGACTTAATTCCTTATAATAGTAACCTTTGATAATTTAAAATGTTTCTGCCATATCTCCTGTTGCCCTTCAATAAGCAAGATTTGGCAATTCCAACTCTCTCAACCCCTGTTTATAGGATAAGTTTCACAGTCTAGGTACTATTTTTGTAAATATTCTGAATACCCTCGCATGACTGATTGATGGAATCCTCTCACCCTCTACGACCCAAATACACATTATGCTGCGGAAACCTCTCCAATACCCACAATCTTGGCCCCAATAGCAGGGAGGGCATGAACTTTACCAGGGATATTGTAGGTAAAATATGAATAATACAGAGAATTGGTCATATATAGTAAAATGCATCGGAGGCTGCTGCCACCGAACTCCTACTGTGGAAAACAAAGAATCTACCACATACATGGCTGGATAGAGCATAGGACAGACTCAGCATGAAGCACTCCTGCATATCGGCTGTATGTTCTAACGTGCTGTGAATACATGGAGAGTTTTTTTTGTCTTCTATTCCAGGGGTTGGCAAGCAGTAACTCCCCCCCCCCCAGGAGGGGTTACAGGGGGCTGTGCCCCCTGCATTAGAGAATGTAGTGACTGATTCTGTGTGTATTATTTATATTTTATCCCACAATATCCCTGGTACCTTTCATGCCCTCTCCTGCTATCAGAGCCAAAAATGTAGGGGTTTGGGATTCTGCAGGAAATGTCCTACACAGTAGAGGGTGAGAGGAAACCATTGATACCAATATTGTCATGATCAGTGATGTGAAAAATTCTTTCTTATTAGCATCTTGCAAAGGTAATACCATAGATGAAAAGTTGAAATGTCATATTTTCAGTCATCCTGTCGATTACAGGCAAATTTTACCTTGTACCACATGGCTATGGGAAACTGAAACTATGCTGAAGTTATTATATGGAAGTAAAGACTTTTTTAGGACATGCATTTTAGAATAATATGTATACATATGGTAAATCATGAACAAAGGCTGCATGAAGATAGATAGAATAAGATGCAGTATTATTTGCTACTGAAAATAATCTGTGGAAAGTGGAGGTAAGAGCACAGTTGCAGGTGAAAGTTACCTGCAGTGGGTAATTCTATGCAGTATGGGCAGACTTGCCAGAGACAAAGCCACAACTCCATGTTACAAATTTTGTGGGTCCCGCTGGGAGGGTAAATGTCGAGGGCGCAGGATTGGAAAGAGAGTAACTCGTCCCGCCTGCACCCCGGCAGGAGCCAACACACCATGAAGCTTGTGACACAGATTATTGGCCTAATAGCAAGCTTTTATACTGGTACTGAAAGTGCTCTAAAGTTTGGTGGGGGTCTGTCAAACTTCTTCCCTGTTGGCAAGGCTGTGTCCTTGCACCAACACTTTTGAACACCTGTATGGACTGGATAATGGGCAGAGCTACTAGCCAAAGTCTGTGTGGAGCAACACTAGGCAATATCAAGGACTCAGACTTTGACTTTGCCGATGATGTTGCCATCCTATCTGATTTCCCTGGAGTCACTGGTGGCGGCTCTTGATGCATTTAGCAATGAGGCGAAACCCTTAGGCCTAGAGGTCTCCTGGACCAGGACCAAGATTCAGGACTTTGGGGGCCTGTTAGGGGAACCCGTTCAGTCGATCCATGTTTGCGGTGAGGACGTTGAAGTTACAGAGAGTTTTACATACCTTGGTAGCGTAGTCCATATCTCTGGGCTGTCAGACCAAGAAGTCAATAGACAGATTGGTCTGGCAACAGGAGCCATGAACTCAATCAACAAGAGTATTTGGAGATGTCGGTACCTATGCAGAAGGACCAAGCTGTGTGTCTTCAAGGCCTTGATACTGCCGGTTTTGCTCTATGGATGCAAAACCAGGATGCTATCCAGTGTCTTGGAGTCTCCTCTTGATGCCTTTTGTAACAAGTCCCTTTGCCGAATCATGGGGTACAGTTGGGAGGACCACATGTCCAACCAACGGTTACACTGGCATGGAACCTGTAACTTGCAAAATCCAGGATTGCCAACTCAGGCTATATGGTCACCTAGCTCGTTTCCCTGTGGACGACTCTGCCTATCAGGTTGTCTCTTTGCGAGACAACCCTGGGTGGAGGAGACCTGTGGGACGACCCAGGAGATCATGGCTTGGGCAGCTTGACGAGACCTGTCGCGAGGAATCGGAGATGGCCGTGGGCCTGCCTGGAGACTTGCCTGGAGGGATCCTTGTGACTGGAAGCGAAGGGTGGATGTGGCCATGTCTCCATACCTGTAGCACTCCAGCTAAAGACAACAAACCTGCATCAAGTATATTCTGGCAAGATAGAACTTGAAGACCTCCAAAGAGATTTTTGTCTAATATGGAACCAGTTCAAGCTCTATGTTGCAACATGTCTGTGGTAGAAGTTTGTTGGTATTTACTGAAGCACTGAAGATGTAAAAGCCATAATTCTTGTTTCAGTTATTCTTGGTGTATTATACATGAATTTATTTTTTATTTCCATCACAAATGATACAAGTGAGAGTATTGGTAATGTTTTACTTAATTACACCCTTCTGAGACGACATCCCTTTACAGCAGCCACTCTTGGGATCCTCATACATGTTTGAACCAAAAGCTTGCTAGATGGAACTTGTAGACCTCCAAAGAGATTTTTGTCTAGTATGGAACCAGTCTAGGCTCAATGTTGCAAAATCTCTGTGGTAGTATTTACTGAAGCACAGAGGATGTAAAAGCCATAATCCTAGTTTCAATTATTTTTTATGTATTTATGCATGAATTTTTTTTTTATTTCCATCAAAAATCATATAAGTGAAAGATTGGTAATTTTACTACAAGAAAGCACCCTTCTGAGGACTATCGTGTCAGATATTACACAGCCACACGAGGACCACAAACATGTATAAACCCAAAAACCTTACTAACCTGGGATCTCGCTCAATCATTTTGACCAAATTCCAAAGGTATTTTTGTGACCCCTTTTTAAATTTACTTCACTCTTCCCTGCGCAGCTTATTCATGTAGCAGTGAATGTACTTTTTTCCCTTTAAATATAATATATAAATATATATAATAATATAATATTTTAAAAAATAAGATATATATACACACACAACATATACATATACATATACAAAATACACAATACATATACATAATACATATACTATACCCTATATAATAATAACATATACATATACATAACATATACAAAATACATAACATAATACATATATACATATATACATATACAATACATATACATATACCTATAATATATAATATATATATATATATATAATATATAATATTTATGTATATATATGTATTATATATGTATATATATATAATATATATATTTAATATATAAAATATATAATATAATATATATCATATATACATATATATATGTATATATATATATATCTATAATATTATTATTATTTATAATATATGTATGTTAATATATGAGTGATATATAGATGTGAAAGATATATATGTGTTATAATATATATATATATTATAATATATATAAATATTTAATAATATATTTACATATATATAACATATATATAACATAAATAGATATATAATAATTATATATAAATGTATATATATATATATATATATAATATATATTATATAATATATATATATATATATATATATATAATATTAAAGGGAAAAAAAGTACATTCACTGCTACATGAAATAAGCTGCGCAGGGAAAGAGTGAAGTAAAATTTTAAAATGGGTCACAACAAATACCATTTGGAATTTAGGTCAATAATGATTGAGCAGAGATCCCAGGTTAGTAAGGCTTTTGGTTCATACATGTTTGTGGATCCTCAAGTGTGGCTGTGTAATATCTGACACTGATAGTCTCAGAAGGGTGCTTTCTTTTAGTAAAACATTACCAATACTTTCACTTATATGATTTATGATGGAAATAAAAAAGAAATTCATGCATAATACATAAAAAATAATTGAAACTAGGATTATGGCTTTTACATCCTCTGTGCTTCAGTAAATACTACCACAGAGATTTTGCAACATTGAGCCTAGACTGGTTCCATACTAGACAAAAATCTCTTTGGAGGTCTACAAGTTCCATCTAGGCAAGCTTTTGGTTCAAACATGTATGAGGATCCCCAAGAGTGGCTGCTGTAAAGGGATGTCGTCTCAGAAGGGTGTAATTAAGTAAAACATTACCAATACTCTCACTTGTATCATTTGTGATGGAAATAAAAAATAAATTCATGTATAATACACCAAGAATAACTGAAACAAGAATTATGGCTTTTACATCTTCAGTGCTTCAGTAAATACCAACAAACTTCTACCACAGACATGTTGCAACATAGAGCTTGAACTGGTTCCATATTAGACAAAAATCTCTTGGAGGTCTTCAAGTTCTATCTTGCCAGAATATACTTGATGCAGGTTGTTGTCTTTTAGCTGGAGTGCTACAGGTATGGAGACATGGCCACATCCACCCTTCGCTTCCAGTCACAAGGATCCCTCCAGGCAAGTCTCCAGGCAGGCCCACGGCCATCTCGATTCCTCGCGACAGGTCTCGTCAAGCTGCCCAAGCCATGATCTCCTGGTCGTCCCACAGGTCTCCTCCACCCAGGGTTGTCTCGCAAAGAGACAACCTGATAGGCAGAGTCGTCCACAGGGAAACGAGCTAGGTGACATATAGCCTGAGTTGGCAATCCTGGATTTGCAAGTTACAGGTTCCATGCCAGTGTAACCGTTGGTTGGACATGTGGTCCTGCCAACTGTACCCCATGATTCGGCAAAGGGACTTGTTACAAAAGGCATCAAGAGGAGACTCCAAGACACTGGATAGCATCCTGGTTTTGCATCCATAGAGCAAAAACGGCAGTATCAAGGCCTTGAAGACACACAGCTTGGTCCTTCTGCATAGGTACCGACATCTCCAAATACTCTGTTGATTGAGTTCATGGCTCCTGTTGCCAGACCAATCTGTCTATTGACTTCTTGGTCTGACAGCCCAGAGATATGGACTACGCTACCAAGGTATGTAAAACTCTCTGTAACTTCAACGTCCTCACCGCAAACATGGATCGACTGAACGGGTTTCCCCTAACAGGCCCCCAAAGTCCTGAATCTTGGTCCTGGTCCAGGAGACCTCTAGGCCTAAGGGTTTCGCCTCATTGCTAAATGCATCAAGAGCCGCCACCAGTGACTCCAGGGAAATCAGATAGGATGGCAACATCATCGGCAAAGTCAAAGTCTGAGTCCTTGATATTGCCTAGTGTTGCTCCACACAGACTTTGGCTAGTAGCTCTGCCCATTATCCAGTCCATACAGGTGTTCAAAAGTGTTGGTGCAAGGACACAGCCTTGTCTCACCCCTGAATTAACAGGGAAGAAGTTTGACAGACCCCACCACACTTTAGAGCACTTTCAGTACCAGTATAAAAGCTTGCTATTAGGCCAATAATCTGTGTCACAAGCTTCATGGTGTGTTGGCTCCTGCCAGGGGTGCAGGCGGACGAGTTACTCTCTTTCCAATCCTGCGCCCTCGACATTTACCCTCCCAGCGGACCCACAAAATTTGTAACATGGAGTTGTGGGCTTTGTCTCTGGCAAGTCTGCCCATACTGCATAGAATTACCCACTGCAGGTAACTTTCACCTGCAACTGTGCTCTTACCTCCACTTTCCACAGATTATTTTCAGTAGCAAATAATACTGCATCTTATTCTATCTATCTTCATGCAGCCTTTGTTCATGATTTACCATATGTATACATATTATTCTAAAATGCATGTCCTAAAAAAAGTCTTTACTTCCATATAATAACTTCAGCATAGTTTCAGTTTCCCATAGCCATGTGGTACAAGGTAAAATTTGCCTGTAATCGACAGATGACTGAAAATATACATTTCAACTTTTCATCTATGGTATTACCTTTGCAAGATGCTAATAAGAAAGAATATTTTCACATCACTGATCATGACAATATTGGTATCAATGGTTTCCTCTCACCCTCTACTGTGTAGGACATTTCCTGCAGAATCCCAAACCCCTACATTTTTGGCTCTGATAGCAGGAGAGGGCATGAAAGGTACCAGGGATATTGTGGGATAAATATAAATAATACACACAGAATCAGTCACTACATTCTCTAATGCAGGGGGCACAGCCCCTGTAACACCCCTCCTGGGGGGGGGGGAGTTACTGCTTGCCAACCCCTGGAATAGAAGACAAAAAAAACTCTCCATGTATTCACAGCACGTTAGAACATACAGCCGATATGCAGGAGTGCTTCATGCTGAGTCTGTCCTATGCTCTATCCAGCCATGTATGTGGTAGATTCTTTGTTTTCCACAGTAGGAGTTCGGTGGCAGCAGCCTCCGATGCATTTTACTATATACTGACCAATTCTCTGTATTATTCATATTTTACCTACAATATCCCTGGTAAAGTTCATGCCCTCCCTGCTATTGGGGCCAAGATTGTGGGTATTGGAGAGGTTTCCGCAGCATAATGTGTATTTGGGTCGTAGAGGGTGAGAGATTCCATCAATCAGTCATGCGAGGGTTCAGAATATTACAAAAATAGTACCTAGACTGTGAAAACTTATCCTATAAACAGGGGTTGAGAGAGTTGGAATTGCCAAATCTTGCTTATTGAAGGGCAACAGGAGATATGGCAGAAACATTTTAAATTATCAAAGGTTACTATTATAAGGAATTAAGTCAAGATATGTTTGAAAGAAGTGAGAATGTAATAAAAAGGGGACACAAATACTATTTTTTCCAAAAAAATCTAGATATTCATTCCTATGTGGAATGCTCTGCACCCAGAAGTTGTGAAGGCAAACTTCATCAACACCTTCAAGTGGAGATTAGATTGAAGCAGGGTGGATATTGAACTAAAATATAATTACACTGCTACCCTTACAATTTGCAAGCTCAGCAATATAGTGTAATTATAAATCAAGAGCTGGAAGTACTGGCTCCATAGAAGCCTCAATCTGGAGTCAAGAACATATAAATATGTATGCAATTGTGCAGCACTTAATAATTTGGTATACATTTACAATAAAACATAAATGCATTATAATAATCTAAGAGAAAAACTACACTCACTAAATACATGAAATAAGCTGCAAAGACAAAACATAATATCAAATATTAAAATAAGTCCATGGAAACTCTACCCAATAGGGAGATATGGCAATTGTATGGGGTCTGGGGGCAAAGCCCCTGAGTTAGGAAGATTATTGGTTACTGAGAGACTATATTTATGGTAATGTAATTTGATGTCTACCAATTAGTTTATAGGAGTTCTGGTTGCAGTGTGGAATTCTCACTCTACCGACAGCAAGGTCAAGCGCACGACTGATAGGGGGAGCACCCAATGCCGTGTCTATCCGACACTCTCCCCTGCCAGAATATGTGGAGGATTCTTTGTGTTCCTGGCTGGCAGTTGGGGGCAGCAACCCTCCAGGAGGAGGGTTGCAGGGGGATGTGCCCCCTGCAAACTCATAATATTAGACGACATAGAGGCTGATGTGGTACTGTAATTACAGCAGAGTTAAAGAATTTCACACTGCACACACATAACTGGAGTACCAGAAAAATAGTAAATACACATCACATTACAATACTGTAAGCCTAGCCACAGCCTTTTGGCTAAAACAGTGATGTTTGTGGACTTAACAGGAATAACTGGAGTAACAGGGGCTTAATCTCAGACGCGTGTGGTCTCTTTGTTAACATTACCCAATACTTTCATATATAATGTAATGGAAAATAACAAGATTAACACATATCAAAACATTGAAAATTTGAAAGAAGCAAAAATATTTTGCAGAGTGAAACTAAATATTACCATAACATCTTGTTAATGTTTGTTTACCCTAAACAAAGATGCCCAAAACAGAAGATTGTGCCAAATACCCAGAACTTGTATTTTTCTCCTGTTCTATCTATGAAAAAAAAAGAAGTATTTGAAACCCAATCAGCACTACATAACCCACCTTCTTGGCTGCAGCCTCAATGGCAGGTTGGTTGTAATAGGCTGCCACAGTCTTCGCCCTTTCTCGCTCGGACGTGGCGTGCTTTGGGCTCGATATTCCACCTTGTCGTGACTCAAAAAGGAGGTCGTCCTTGAGAACAGCTTGACGGTTAGCTGTTGGGCAGGCCCCTTACCACTGACAGCAGGGGGGCCCATCGTGAATAACTTCGCTGGTATGATCTGAGGCTTTTGTTTGGTCTAAGTCATAATAATGTGTTGGATTTTTGTCATAAATCTGCTCCTGAACCTGTTCTCCCTTCTTCGATAGTTGGAGGCGTCTGTAGTTCATTCAACTCTTTTCTGTTGTCTGCGACGGTTTTATCACTGATTTATATCAGATGTCACTGGGAAAACCACAAATCACATTGGTTATGCTTGCCTACTGTGCTCCACGTCCCTCCCGTCGACCCATCCTCCGCTGCGCCTGAGTCCTGAGTGAAGCGCTGCGAACAAAACACGCTGGGTGCGTCCGAGGTGATATCAATCGTATAGTAATGTATTGATCTTGTTTTTTAGTATTATTATTATTATTTTGAGTGAGAAACAGTTACAATATCACGCAATTCATACACTTTTATATTACATCTGGTCACTAATTACAAAATACCAACTTATGTTCCCCCTTTGAATGTGGGTTACAATGCCATTAAATTAAATTTGCTTGGATAGGTCCAGTGGTATTCTGTCTTCTGCAATAAACGTTAGAATCAAATCAAATCCTATTTAAATTCGCTTGAGAGTCATAGGATATTGAATTCTTTCATATTTTCAAAAGAGTTACTATGTTGAATTGCTTACCTTATAGTAAACAGGTTTTAGTTAAGGTTTTATTACTATTCGAGAAATGTCACAAACTGCTCCGGGCTCCAAAATAACATGTGTTGCCATACCGCACTCTGAACTTATTTTTAAAAGAACCTCCCCCTTCTCTGTCTGTCTGTCTAAGGCGCTGTATTGCAAGAAAAACGACAGGTCAAATGCATGGCGATATATCAATCAAATTTCTGAAAAATTTGTAAAAAAAGTATGTGTGTGCGCGTGCGTGCGTGCGTGCGTGTGCGTGTGTGTGTGCGAGTGTGTTTGTGTGTGTGCGTGCGTGCGTGTGTGTGTGGTGTGTGTGGTGTGTGTGTGGTGTGTGTGTGGTGCGTGCGTGCGTGCGTGCGTGCGTGCGTGCGGTGCGTGCGTGTGTGTGCTTGTGCACGAGGGGCACTCATTAAAGATTTCCCCTGACCCACTCCCATTTATCCTAATGATACACATCTCTATGGGTCATGTGTTGATTCCAGTCCTTAACTCAGTCCTTAACTCATAATATGTTTTCTTACAGCGGCGACAGTGCAGTAAAAGGTGAAATGGAACCAGTGGAGTATCGACAGTGATCCGGTTCATATACTAGAATGGCCGCAGACCACAATGACCTTCGGTGAAATGAAAACAACTTATGGGGAGGATGACCCATCATATGACGTTGTTAAACGTTGGCATCGCCAGTTCAGGTGTGCTCATAGATCTGTGGAAACGGCTCCTATCCCAGGGCGACCCAGTCTGCTATTAATGACAACACCCTCCATAAAATGGAGACTGCCACTCTGGAAGATCTTAACATTTTGGGCTAGATGACGAACCCACTACTGGGTTCGTCATCTAGCCCGAAATGTTAAGATCAGAGGCCTTAGGCCTTATTTCCGCTGACAAAAAAACTGTCTTACGACACTAGAAACTCGCAAATTTCATTCGCGACGCTTCCACGGGGACGCTGCCTATGATCCAACGCTGTTGACAAAAGGGTCGGCTCCACCCCTATTCCTAAGAATCATGCTTAAGTTGACGAATCTGATGTTATTTTTCAATGATATTAAATACCACCACTGTTTTATTGATATCGCATTAGGAAATAACAGTATATACAAGTTCTTTGTTATAAACATCTTAAAATTACAACTAAAACGATTTAGAACTACCGAAATCAGTTGAAAATGCGCGGACCCTACGTCACATTTTATTAATTGATATTAATTACATTTAAAAGAATGCATGTGTTTACGTTTTCATATTCAATTATACGTAAATAAGAAGTAAACTGATTACGTAGAACATAATATAATTTCCGTAATATTCTTTCGACAATTCAAGACATTCTGTTAACAAAACATGTGAAAGTGATTGAGATATTCTGTATCTCATCGTATAAACTTTTGGAGCCTGAATTGCCAATAATACCT
>NW_023663696.1:7500-12500 GCF_015228065.2 Penaeus monodon | reverse complement strand
ACAAATTTTTTGGGGGGGCCCCCCAAAAAGAGGGCACAACAAAAGGTTTTCCCAAACCCCAAGGAAAATTATCCAGACCCCTTTTGGGAGCACGTTTTCATTTTACAAAGCCAAAAAAAAAACAGCAGGGACCAACATTTTAGGGCACACTATCCCACTTTTAAATTTAGTCATTTCTCTGAAGGAAACTTTGTTTCCTTTGCCTTTTTTTTTAAAAGCACATGGGGTTTCCCCTCCGTTTTTCCCGCTTCCTCTTTTTTCCATGAAAAAACCCCTTACGAAAAGTTTCCAACAACTTTTCCCATAAGGCTCCAAATCCTAGTGGAACGAAATTTTTTGCTCGTCCACCTTCGGAAAAACCAAGTTGCGCACATGGGAAAAAAAACATTAAAAAAAAAATCTCATCTTTACAAATTTGATTTTTTTTTTTTTTTTTTTTTGAAACGAAAAAAAAACACAAAACCAAAACCACTTTACGGAAGAATTTTTTTCAAAGGAAAAATTTTTTAAAAAAAAACCACAGAGAGAAGGAAACAGCGGGCCGGCTCCGCCGCGCCCAAACGAAAGAGAGGGGGTGGGGAACAAGGCAATCAGCAACAAGGGGCCAACCCCGAGCCAAACCAGGGCAAAGGACGAGAAAAAAAATACAAAAAAAACAAAATGAGAAAAACACCGAAAAAGACAACTTACAGAAACATAAAAGCCAATCACATGGAGGCAGGAAACAGAAAACCAAGGAAAAAGAAGAAAAAAAGAAACAAGCACCACACCAGGAACAGAAGCCACCCCATCTGGGGATGATAAAAAAAAAAAAAAAAAAAAAATAATAAAAAAAAAAAAAAAAAAATATAAAAAAAAAAAAATAAAATATAAAAAAAAAAAAAAAAAAAAAAAAATCTAATACAAAAAAAACATAAAAAAAAAAAATAAAAAAAAAAAAAAAATAAAAAACAAAAAAAAAAAACAAAAAAAAAACAAAAAAAAAAAAAACAAATAAAATTAATAATAAAAAATATAACCTATATATAAAAAACAAAATAAAAAATATATATAAATATATATTTTAAACATAAAAAAAATAAAAAAATAAACATTAAAAAATTATAAACAATATATAAAATTTTTACAAAAAAAAATTAGAAAAAAGAAAAAAATATATATAATATTTAAATATATTTTTATAATTATATTAATATATATAATTATATATAAATATATATCAATAATAAAAATATATAATATTTTTATATAATATATTATATTATATTATATATATATATATAAATTTATAAAAATTATATTTTAAAAATAATTATATAAAATATTATATTTTAAATTATATAAAATATATTATAATTATATAATATATAAATAATATAATATATAATATATATTTATTATATTTATTTTATATATTATATATTTATATATATCTAATTTTTTATATATATATATTATCATTATATATTTAAATTTATTACTAAAAATTTCCCCAAAACATTTTTTTAAAATAATTTTTATTATTATATTCATAATATATATATTTTCTAAATTTTTATAATTTTTTTATAAAATTATATTTATATTTATATACTAAGATATATATTTATATATATAAAATAAAATTTTAAAATTAATATTTTTTTTATTTATCATTATTTATACTTTTCATTATATATATTAATTTAAAATTATTATATTTCTTAAATTTATTATATTTATTAAATTTATATTTTTATATTTAAAAATTTTTAAATATCTTAATATTAACTAATATTATATTTTAAAAAAAAAAAAATATATTAAAATATATAAAATTTAAAAAATATTATATTTAAAAATTTTATATAATATATATATTATATAAAAAAATATATATATTAAAATTTTTATTATTTTTAAAAAATTATGTTATATTTGTTTTATATATTCTATATTTTTTAATTTTATTATATATATATATAATTTTTCTATATAATATATATATTTTTTTAAATTTTTTTTTTTATATATATATTATAAATATATATATATATTTTATATAAAAATTTTTTAATATTTAAAATATATTTTTTTTTTTTAAAAATAAAAATTTTTTTTTAATTTTTTATATTTATATAAATATTAAAATAAATATTTTTATATATATACATTATTCATATATATTAAATTTTATAATAAAATATATATTTATATTATAATATATTTTTATATATAATATATATAATATTTATTTAATATATATATTATAAAATATATATTAATATTTTTTACATTTTTTATATAAAATATATATTATATATTATATATATATATAATAATTTAAAAATAAATAATTTTATATATATATATATTTTAATTTTTTATATAAATAATATATTTTTTTTTTTTTTTTTTTTTTTTTTTTTTTTTTTTTTTTTTTTTTTTTTTTTTTTTTTTTTTTTTTTTTTTTTTTTTTTTTTTTTTTTTTTTTTTTTTTTTTTTTTTTTTTTTTTTTTTTTTTTTTTTTTTTTTTTTTTTTTTTTTTTTTTTTTTTTTTTTTTTTTTTTTTTTTTTTTTTTTTTTTTTTTTTTTTTTTTTTTTTTTTTTTTTTAAAAAAAAAAAAAAAAAAAAAAAAAAAAAAAAAAAAAAAAAAAAAAAAAAAAAAAAAAAAAAAAAAAAAAAAAAAAAAAAAAAAAAAAAAAAAAAAAAAAAAAAAAAAAAAAAAAAAAAAAAAAAAAAAAAAAAAAAAAAAAAAAAAAAAAAAAAAAAAAAAAAAAAAAAAAAAAAAAAAAAAAAAAAAAAAAATAAAAAAATTAAAACAAAAAAAAAAAAAATTAAAATTTTTTTTTATATTTTATTCTTTTTTTTTTTCTTTTTTTTTTTTTTTATATATAAAATATTTTTTTTTTTTTGTATTATTTTTTTTTTCTTCTTATTTTAATTTTTTAAATTTTTTTTTTTTAAAAAAAAAAAAAACATAAAAATATATATATTTTTTATATAAAAAATTTTTTCTAAAAAAAGTTTTTCTATATATATATAAAAATAAAAAAGAAAAAAAAAAAAAAAAAATATAAAAATTTAAATTAAATTTTTTAAATTACATTTATAAATATTATACAAATATATTATATTTTTTTATATATTATTTTAATATATTTATAAATATTTTATATTTTTTAAATTTTGTATATTCAATATATTATATATATATATATATATATTATATATTAATTATTTTATAAAGTTTTTTTTATAATTTTTATATATATAAATATAAAATATTATATATATATATATATATATAAATTTTTAATAATTATAAAAATTTTTTAAAATATATTATATAATTATATATAAATAATATATTATAATATATATATATATATATTTTATTATATTTTTAAAATTATATATATTATTATAATATATTATTTAAAATATATATATATAATTTTTATTATTTTTATATTTTTTATATATTTTCTATATATATTTTTTTTATTATTCTTCTTTTTTTAACAGTGGGTTTTCATGTCTGCCCCGCCGTGGTCACAGCATGATATTTAAAATTGTAGTTTTCATGTTTGATGCTCTGGAGTGAGTACTGGTAGGGCCCCCATTTTTTTTCCCGGGGGGGATAATTGTATAATATATATATATACTTATTATATATATATTATATTATATAATTTATATATTTTATTTTATAATATATATTATATATATATATATATATTTTAAATTAATATATATTTTAGAATATATATATTATATATATATATTTTAATATATATTAATTATTATATATTTAATATTTTTAATAATAATTTAAAAAATTTATAATTCTTTAAAAATTTAATCATTTTTTATTTTAAAAATTATTTTAATATTATATAACATATTATATTATATAATATATACATAATATATAAAATTATATTTTTCTATATATACATAATAAAATTATAATTTATAAAATTATATTATAATATATATTTTTGTATAAATAATATTTTTTAATGTTTAAAATATTTATTTAAATTATTTAAAATTGTCTTGCTATGTATTGACATCCCCCGCCCGGCACAACACTACCACACACACACAATATACAAATAGACAGACGACTGCAGACAGACACAGACACACACACATATATATTTTCCTAAAAAAATTATACATAAATATATATAAATTATATATATATATATATATTATATATTATTATAATATTTATAAATATAAAATATACACACACCCAAATTTTTTTAATTATAATATTTTTAATTATATATATAAAATATATATTAATATAAAATATGTAAAAATAATAATTATTATATAAATTATATATACATTATTATTTTAAAAAATTTTATATTATTATATATATATAAATTATATATATTCATATATTTTAAAAATATTACATATCTTATTTTATTTATTAATTATTAATAAAATCAATATTATATTTATTTTTAATTTTTTATTATATATATTAAATAAAATATATATTATCATATATTATATTTTTATTTTTAATTTATAATACATCTCATTAAAAACGGTGGGTTTCTGTCTGAGCCCCGTGTCCAGCAGTACTCAATTGCGTTTTCACGTTGTGATCTCTTGGAGTGAGTACGGGGTGGGGCCCCCATTCCTTTCCCGGAGAGTGGGTGTTCCCTTTTTTTTTTTTTTTTTTTTTTTTTTTTTTTTAGGTAATTCTCTCTTATTTTATCCGGGCTTGGGACCAGCACTGACTTGAGCTGGTTTGGCCACCCAGTGGCTAGGGCAGGCAATCGAGGTGAAGTTCCTTGCCCAAGGGAAACAACGCGGCGGTCGGTGACTCGAACCCTCGAACTCATATTGCCGTGGACAGTCTGAGTCCGACGCTCAAAAAACCAATTCGACCACCGCAGCCTTGAACGATCATGTGCTTCCATGATTTTTTTCTTTGGAAATTTAGAGCGGTGGTTTGCCATTACTTCCGCCCGGTGTTTTATCGAGTCACC
>NW_023663696.1:2500-5000 GCF_015228065.2 Penaeus monodon | reverse complement strand
AGGATAAATAATAGATAAAAGGGGGATTATATATTAATAAAAATTTTAAAGATAATATATATATTTATAATATATATATAATAAATAAAATATAAAATTTTAATTTTAAAATATAAAATTATAAATATAAAAAAATTTAATATATAATATATATAATATTTAATTTTATAATAGTATAACAATAAAAATAAATTATAAAACAAAAATAATAATATATATTTTAAATATAATATTTTAATATATTATATTATAAAATATATAAAGATAATATAATATATATATATATTAAATTATATATATATAATTTTATATATTTAATAAAATTTATATAAAATAGAAAGATTAGTTCATATATATTAATATATTATATATATAAAAAATTTTTTTTTTTTTAATTAGTAAAATTTAAAATTATAAATAGAAAAGATAATTAAGAAAATTTATAAAAAATGAAAAGATATATTATATAAAATATAATATAATTTAGATAAAAATAAAAAATTTTATTTATATTATATAAAAAGGATATAATAAAATTTTAAAATATATAGATAAATAAATAGAAATATATAAAAGTAATTTTATTGATTTTTTGGGAAGAGAATAAAAAGGGATAAATAATATGTTTAAAAAGAAATAAAAAAAGATAGATAGTAAAAATATATATATAATTGAATAGAAAAAAAAAATTATATAAAAAAGTAATATATAATAAAAGATAAAAATATATAATATAAAGATATAAAAGAAAATAAAAATAAAAGATAAATATAAAAAATTATATATAAAATATATATTAATAATAAAATAATAATATTTTATGTATTATATATATATATATGATATATTAATATATTTAAAATATTTTTAAAAATTATATTATATATTTATTATATAATTTATATATATATAGTATGGGAATAGAAAAATTTAGATATATTGATAATAATAGAAAATTAAATTTAATTATATTAATAGAATTTTTTAATATGTAGAATGTATAGAATATAATTTATAATTGTTTTATGACAATTTATATATATTATATAAAAATTATATTTTAATATATAAATAGAAAGAAGTATATATAAAATAATTAATATTTTTTTATGGTAGGGGTTTATAATATTTATATAATATTATATAATTATATATAAAATTATATATATATTTATTTATTTTATTTTTATTATTTATTTTATATAATATATATATATATTTTAAAATATATATAAATATAATTTATATATATAAAACACACATTATATATATATATATATATAATATAATTATATATGTATTTTAATTTATAATAGTTTTATTTATATAAGTATATATATTTTATTAGTATATAATTTATATATGTAATATATTTATATATATTTATTTTTATATTTTTTAATTTATTTTAATATTTAAAATATATATATGTTTATATATAAAAATATATATTTTTAATATTTATAATTAAAAATTTAATATTGTATAAAATATATATATATAGTTTTTATATATGTATTATTTTTTAAAATTTTATTTATCTATATTTTATAATTTATATATATAATATATTTAATAATATTATTTTTTTTTTAAATGTATATATATTTAAATATGTATATATTTATATTATGTTATATATTTATATATATTATATATATTAAATTATGTATATATATTAATATATATATATATATATTATATATAATATATATTTTATTATATATAATTAATATATATATTATATAAAAATATTTTTATATATAATATATAATATATAAAATTATATATATTATATATATATAATATATATATAAAATAAGAGGATGGGTAGGACTAATAACTGACCTTTGGTGAGAGGCTTGTAGTCATATGGTAAATTACAAAAATAAATTAAATTTTACCATTGGCATGACATGTATTCCTGCCATCCATGCTGATTGGCTTAATTATAAAAAGTATTCTGTAAGTTAAGTTCATATTGCAGGATGAATAATTTGCTCATATTTATGTTTTTATGTATATTTTTTTTTCTCGTAGCCTTATAGCCAGTGATGTTATGGCTCGTGGATTGGATATACCTAATGTTGACAATGTAGTTAGCTATGATGTCACATCCAACACTACATACATTCATCGTATTGGAAGAACTGCAAGAGCTGGAAGACCAGGAACAGCTGTTTCACTTCTTACTCTAGATAAGGTATTTTTTTTATACAAAATTTTTCAGTCATATTGTAAAAATATAACATTCAACAGTAACAGTGGAATTTGGAATTTGATGCTTTTTTTTCGAAATTTCTAAAAAAAAAAAAAAAAAAAATCTAATTTGATCAAGATGAGATTTATTAATTTTTAATGCATTTTTTTCCCATAGATGCGCAACTTTAAAGGTATACTCAGAAATGGTGGACAGAATGCAAAAGAATTTACAGTTCCTACTAGTGATTTGGAGCCTTATGAGGAAATGTATGTTGAAGCTTTAGCAAAGATGAAGGGT
>NW_023663695.1:0-10000 GCF_015228065.2 Penaeus monodon | reverse complement strand
TATATGTATACTTTATATATAATATTTTATATATAAAATATATATATATAATAATATATTTATATATAAAATTTTGTATACATATATATATATATATATATATTTTAATATATATATATATGTATGTATGTATGTATGTATGATACATCCCAACACACACACAAAACACACACACACACTCATTTCACCACTTAGTACATTCCAAAGGAAACAAGACTGTGCTGGATACACTAACATTGCACAAAATGAAACCCACAGTTTCATGCCATCAACGTATGCCAATATCGTTTAGTCCAGTAAGGCTGGATGAAAGGGATGGCATAGAAGCCACGCTGAACAAAAAAAAAGCAATGTACCCAAAATAGCTATAGACTGTTTTAAATAACCACTAAACTAGAAAGAGCACAGAAAGGAGGAAGATTAAACCCCAAGCACATCACGTGGTGCAGGTGAGTCCTGTGGTAAGAGACAGAGGACCTCAGACCCTCCTAAAGTACAGTGCTTCATATGTGAAGAAGAAGATCAAATATCGAATTTAAGACGAGTGATGATGATGCAGCTAAATGAAAGACTGAACCAATGTGCCAAGACACTAAACCATGAAAAGCCCCTTGCAAAGGGAAAAGACAGCATGGCAGACAGGGAAAATGTCTTCAGGGTGCCTCTGCCACCTTTGGCAAAACTTAGTACAGGCCATCTGAGATTGAGGAGTCTGATCTACATGTTCTGGAAAAATATGTGGTTCTTTATGTATGACCGGTCGGTTAAACATCTTCTGTAGACGAGGCAAGGCTTGATCTCTTTGCGCGAAAGCAGAGGTCTATGACATGATTCCACCAACACAAAGTGTACTGAAGCAACATGCCAAACGAGCAGCCCACCAAGCAGGTCATATTTGGGGACAGTGTATCAGTCGTCAGCCAGAACCTCAGTGTCCCTTCCGAGTGGGGATGGTCAAAAAAAGGTGGGTGATTGGGAAGTTGTATGGACAACTCTGGAAAACCCGTTTTTCCAAGAGCTGCCATGAACGACAAATGTGGATGCAAGACAGAGTGTGGTGGAAGGTGCAAGTGTGTAAAGAATGGACTATTCTGTACTCTACTTGTACTTGCCCTTGCCAGAATTCCTAATCTGATGAACAGTGAATGGGATTTTGGCCATAGTAGGGGGTTGAGTATTGTTTGAAACATGGACTCTTGGCTTTGGCATATGTAGTATATGACGTCATTTGGCGGCCATCTTTGTAAAATGGCTGCCTAATTGGACCCTCAGAATGATTAGTGGTGGTCCCACATCAAACTCAGGAAAGGGAACTCATCAAGTATCTTAGTAAAAAAATTATTTGCATGTCGTACTGCAATATTTTGTCTTAAAAAGGGGCCATATGGCGGCCATCTTGGAAAACTACCGCCATATTGGAATTTCAGATGGCTAGCACTTTTTTCTCAAAATATAATACAAAATAAAAAATTGGCCAAATTTCATGTTTGTATCATCAAATGAACGTTTGTTTCCTTCTGCCTCACTATATATTATATATATATATATCTAAATATAATATATATAATATAATAAAATATAAACTATTATACATTATAATGTGTGTGTAAATATACTTAGTTTATATATACACAAACACACACTAATATTATATATTAATGTGGTGTGTGTAATATATACAACATATGTTTATATATAGGTATATATACAATAAAATATTAATATTATATAAAATATTTAAATATATATATATATTATATTATATTTTAAATATATATATATGTAAAGTAGGGAATAAGAGTAACCCCCAGCCCCTAGGTCTGGCGAAACGGGTAGCACTTATTCCAACAGTCGTTGGAATAGCGAACGCAACATAAAAAAAAAAATTGATTTTTAATATAGTAAACCCTCTGTATTTTTTTTTTTTTTTAATTGCTACAATTTTGTCTTTTTTAGATGGATTATAGGAAGGGGTTTTTTTTTTCACATACGTGACCTTTAAATATTGCCCCTAAGTACCAAAAGATGAAAAAAAAAATAGGAAAAAAGAAAAAAATTAAATTTATTTCTAAAGTGTAAAGAAAAATAACCTGGAAAATAATAAAAAAATGCAAAATGGGCCACCTCAGAACCCAATGAAACGCGGCGAGGAACGGGAACCACAGGAACAAGCCCTCACCCGGTTCCTTACCCTGTTGTTCCTAATATTGGGAAGCTAAAAAAAGGATAAAAATAAAAAATAATACTGCAATAGTGAAAAAAACTGACATGGGAAAAAATATAAATAACTGTGGGGTCAAATATATAAAAAATTAAAAGGGGGTTAACGGTGGGAGTGATTGGCACGGGGCCTTTTAACTCGCCCCAGGGGGTCGCATAAGCAAACTTATAATCCTCGGGAAGAATCAATGTGAGGTCATGAAATTGTCCATTTTAGATGAAGGGTTAGTATGAATGTGGGAAAAATGGATTTATGAATTCTTTAAAAGGGGAGGAGGTGTGAAAGGGGTCAAAGTTTAAAACGGGCCCCGAGGGGAGGCGACAGAAAACGGCCCGGAACACGACCCCGAAATGTCCTCCCCAAAGCAAAAAAAGGATTTTTCAAGTGGGTTTTGTGTGGTGTGTAAAAAAAAGGGTTAGAAAGTTAAAATGTTCAATGTCATGGGGGGATTTTTAGACGATTTAATTTTTTAAGGGGAGGTATTAGGTACTGTAGGAGGTTTTTTTTTTTTGTGGTTTATATCAATTTTTTTTTTTTACATATTATTCAATAAATTGTAATGTAAAATGTTTTTTTTGATTCATCCCTAACCATAGACCTGAATCAAGAGTGATCCATAAGAAGGTAACTGGTGGGGGGCCCCGGCCATGAGGGAGCTTCACCAAAAATTATTTAATTTTTCGACCTCCCCCTTTATTAATATATATTATATATATATATATATATATATATATATATTATAATATATAAAATTAAATTAAAATAATACACACATATTGTTATTATGTATATATATACATTGTATATATTAAAATATATATATAATATATTATATATATATTTATATATATTATATGTGTGGTGTGTGTGTGTGTGTATGTTGTGTTGTGTGGTGGGTTTTTGTGTTGATAAAGAGATAGATAGAGAGATTTCTTTTACCATTAAAAATATCAAAACATGTAATTGTGAGTATAATACGTTATATCATTTCTTTTTTTACATATTATATTAATACAAATATATACTAATAATATATTTTATATATAATATTTATATAATAATATAATATTTATTAAACACACACACACACACACACACCCGCACAAACCCCACACATACACACCAAAACACAACACACAAATATATATATATATATATATATATAATATATATATATATAATATTATATATATATATATATAAATATTAATTATATGTATGATTATGTACAATATATTTATATATATATATATATATTATATAATATAAAAATAATATATATTATGTAGTATGTATATTTAACAAAGAATATTCATATGAAATTCATAAATATATATCTATATATAAAAATATTTAAAAATATTTTATATATATATATATTATATTATATATTTATATATTATTTTTTTTTTTTTTTTTTTTTTTTTTTTTTTTTTTTTACGTAGGTTCTGTTTGGCCCCCGTGGCACAGCATTACTTTAATTTTTAGTTTTCAGGGGTGATGTTTTTTGGGTGAGTACGGGTAGGGTCCCCAGTTCCTTTTCCCGGAGAGTGCCGTGTTACCTCTTTTGGGAATCATTTTCTCTATTGGGACCAACATGACTTTGGGGTGCCTTGCCCCCCCAGTGGCTAGGAGGAATCGGGTACATTCCTTACCCAAAGGGAAAAACGCGCCGGGCGGGGAAACAAACCCCCCGAACCAGTTTTCCGTTGCCAGTCTTTAGTCCGGACTCTAACCCTTGGCCCCCCGAGGCCTTTCAAGTACCCTGTCTCTCAAAGGGCGTTGGGCGATCATGGATTTCCATGATTTTCTTGGGGGTTTTAGAGGGGGTGGTTTTCCGTTGCCTTCCGCCCGGTGTCCCCTCTCTATTTCCTGGTTTTTGGGGCCGGGACTGACTTGGGGTGGCTTGCCCCCCCAGCGGGTAGGTAGGCAAACAAGGTGAAGTTCCTTGCCCCCTATTTTTTATAAAAATATTTTTATTTTTATTAATTTTATATTAAAATATAATAATTTTTTAAAATTACATAATTTTACCGGAGGGGGGGAAAATGAAAGAAAAAAAAGGTTTTGTGTTTTGGGGGGAGGGGGGGGGGGGGGAAAAAAAAAAGGGGTTTAATTTAAAAAAAATAAAAAAAATACACCACACACACCCCAACACAATATAAAAAATATATAATTTTATATTATATATATATAATATATATAATATATAATATTATAATAAGTTGTTTATTTTTATATATATGTTGTGTTGTGTGTGTGTTGTGTATGTGTGGTGTAGTGTAATATATATATAATAATAGAAAAAAATTTATATATATATATTATATATATATATATATATATATAAATTATACATACAATATATAAGTGGTGTGGTGTGTGTGTGGGGTTTGTGTGTGTGTGTGTGTGTGGGTAAGAAAAACATACATATTTACTACCCTTTTTATCTGTCTGTCATCTATCTGTATAACATTAAATTTATGGTTAATAATTTTTATATATATATATTATATAAAATAAAATTATAAAATTATTATATATATTAAAATTAAAGTACTATAATATAGTGCTGGCAAGCAGTGTGTGGGCTGTTGTGTGTGTGTGTGTGTGTGGTGTGTGTTGTGTTTGGTGTGGGTTTGTTTCCCAATTCACATGGTCATTAAATTTGCTTCCCTAAAAACCCATGCTCTGATAAGGATAAGCTTCTTTTCAAACTGGGAATCGGGGATATTTACAAGGGACCTAGGCTCCGCCTCTCAACAAACTCGCATTTGAAAACCCATTGGTTTCCAGAGGAATTTTTTTATCTTATTTTATTTCTGTATCTCCCCGACGCCCTTTCCCTCCCTTTGTATCCTCGCTCCTACTCGCTCGCCTCACTGTCCGGCTGTATTGTCTCTCCTCTTACTTCTCTCCCTCTATTTCTTCCTCCATTTGTTTCCTCTGTTTTTGTTATCTGTCCCTCCCCCTCTCTCTTTTCGTTTTTTATTCAAATCTCCCCTCCCTTCCTTCCCCCCCCCTCTCTCTCTCTCTCTATCTATCCTATCTCTCTCTCTCCTCTCACACACTCCACACTTCTCTCTCTCTCCTCATCTCTCTCTCTCTCTCTCTCTCTATTCCTCCCCTCCCTCCTCCTCCCATTCTCTTTCCACCCTCTCTCTCTACTTCCTTCCTCCTCCCTTCCTACCATCTATCAATCGATCCCTCTCCTCTCTTCCTATCCATATCTATCCCCCATCTCATTCTCTTCCTCCATATATCCCTGTCTATATACACACATTCACTCTCCATGCGCCTATCCCTGGAATCAAATGGAATCTGGCATGAGTGATCCTTCAGGCAAGCAGACTCCTTTAGCGCCTCCGTAAAAATGGCAGAGGCACAGCCAAGACTCGTTCCGGCTTCCTTTGAACATTGCTGACGAGAAGCATCATCTGCATGCGGGGATTAGATTCTTTCCATTCAGGCAAGTTTGGCCTACGTGAATGACATTGTCCGGATTCGTTTACATAGCTGCAGCCACTTCAAGGCACTTCGACCCTCAATAGGATGGAAAACACGTAATGCATAATGAGAAGAAAGAGTGAGGGGGAGTCTGAAAGTGAAAAAGAGATAAAGTTAGGGCGCGGCTTAAAACTGCGCATAAAATAATACATAATATATAAATTTAATATATATATATATATATATATATATATAATATATATACTATTATATAACTTTTTTTTAGTTTCTATTTTCTGTATTGTTTTTCGTTGTGTTCCTCTACACCATCTACACATCACACACCACTCATCTCCACCCACACACACACCACACACATCATATATACTCTACTATCATATATCTATATATATATATATATATACTATATATATATATACTACTACATATATCTATTTTAAAATATATATTATATATTAGATATTATACCTCCTAAAATATATATATAATATATATTATTAAATATATATAAAATACAGAATATAATACCCACACACAACACATTATGACATAATATTTATTTTTACTATAATATAATAATTATATATATTCATCCAATAAATATATACATAACATAATACACAAAATATATGTTATATATATATATAATATATAGTAATTATATATATATATATATCTTTATTATAAAATAAAAAATAATATATTAATATATATATATATATAAATTTTACATATATATATTATATATATTTTAATATTATTATATATCTATTATATATATATATATAATATAATTATATTATATATATAATATTCTACTATTATACAAAAACAATAGCACTAAAAAATAACATATATATATATATACTATATATATATATTATATATATATATATATTTTTATAAAATAGTATTATATATATTATGTATTATATGATAATATATATATATATATATTTATAAATATATACACATATATAAAAATATTAATAATATATATAATATATAAATATATTATAATACTATATATATATATATATAACAGCATATATACACAATATATACAAATATACATACATACACACACACACACACCATATATATATATATATTATTATATATTATATATATATATATATATATAAAATATATATATAATACACACATGTGTGTGTGTGTATTGTGTGTGTTTTGCTGTGTACTGTTGTGTGTGTTTGTGTGTGTGTGTCTGTGTGTTTGTGTGTGTGTGGTGTGTTGTGTGTGTGTGTGTGTGTGTGTGTGTGGTGTGTGTGTGTGCGAGTGTGTGTGTGATGTGTGTGTGTGTATTTTCACTTCCTATGCCCAGATCACCTGGGTAAGATCAAGACATTCCGGTCGCTTTTCTAATCAGCAGGGGGATTCTTTTCTTATCCGGTGTAAGGAGTTTTAAAAATACTTTTGTGTATCTTCAGCAGTATAAATTCCCCCGAAGTTTCATACTCTTTATTCGTTTCGCTTTGTTCCTTACCAAGATGAAAGAGAAGCCTCAGTATTAATGAAATATTGCTAGATGATTTTTATTATTTTATATGTTCTTATCACTGACATTTTATCATATCCATTTGAAAAGAAGAACCATTAACAAATGATTTTGAAAATAAAATGAAAAATACAATACATACACATTTTTGCCATCAACGACGCTGTGTTTGACGACCTCCTTGGGGGCCATGTTGACAGAATGCAGTTGATGAGTCTTTATACTGGGCTGACTGACCAACGATCCTTCCCCAGGGGAGTAATTGGTTAGGTAATCATTGTTGGTGGCTCTCAAACTCACCATCATATTAATGATAGAACTCACCCATCACTTACCCAATATATGCAAATCCGTGTATGCGCTCACGTGCGCGCTCGGGCAATGTGCGCGTATGTCAAGTCAAAACTAGATACGGTAGTGGGGGAGTCTATGATGGTGGGTTGAGAACTAGTAGCAATAATAATACAAAAAATATTAATAGTACGTTCATTATTATAAATTTTCTTAATCAGAAAAAAGACATACCTAATAACCGTGGGAACATTGTAGTTGATTGCCTTTAATTTTGAAAATGGAGGATCACTGAAAAAAAGAATACTGTTGCGAGGAAACGTCATCATCCAAGCGCTTGTAACTGAAAGTGGTGACAAAACGCCCTCGCATTTTATTTTGTATATAAACCAGCCACGTAACAATATTTGGTGGACACCTGCCCAGCGCTGTGGTAGCGTTTGTTTGGTTAACTGTGTCAGTCCGAATATTTTATTCGGGAAAACCTAGCACTCCGGTCGTATTTGATATATGTTTCAAAAAATGCTGACTGAACTATAAAAGTAGAAAGAATTTGTGGATTTCCCCCTCTCTGCCTCTCTCTCTTTGTCTGTGTGTCTCTCTCTCTCTCTCTCTCTTTTCTCTCTCTCTCTTCCTTCTCTCTCTCTCTCTCTCTCTCTCGCCTCCTCTTCTCTCTCTCTCCTCTCTCTCTCTCTCTCCTCTTCTTTTCCCCTTTTCCTTCTCTCTCTTTCTCTCTCTCTCTCTCTCATCTCTCCCTCTCTCTCTCTCTCTCTCCCCTCTCTCTCTTCCTCTCTCCTCTCTCTCTCTCTCATGCCTTACTCGTCATTCGCTAAAACATAAATATGAAATGCTTAACCTCGCACAAAACACGTAAAACGGTAAATCAGCTCCGGCCAAAGTTTAGACATCAATACCGCTTTAATCGGCAATGCATCTTCGGGCCCACCGAGGCCATACTTCAGATTTAAAGGTATCTTCCCAAACACGTGCGCACTCACTATTGATTGATAGTACCAATTAATGCGGTCTTTTACGGCTGAATAATGATAAAAACGAAAAAAAAGAAAAAAGAAAGGGAATGCTGTAGACAATGAAAAAAATTATAAATAAATAAATAAAAAACAGTAATCAAGGCCCTTACAACAACTGCAGTCATAATATCATATCATAATGTTATGTTAATGACACGATGAAAGAAATCAAAAAATAAGGGGAAAAACACTCAAATCTAATAAACATTGTAATATAGCAGCATTAAAAGAATTAATCCTTTGATTTTTATTCCATAAACACGATCACATCATTCGTATCACCTTCTCTGTGCCAAATATCAATACTATAAAGCGAATACGTTCGATCATAACACAATGAGAATTTATTTAGCACTCGAAGCAGTTTGAGTTGCATGAAGTTCCTGGGCCAAAGTTCTTTTCTCATCTAATTGGCGTCTTGTTACACTAACTTTCTCTAGTGACATCAAAGGTGAACTTAATTAATCCCAACGTAATGTCATTACTTTTGCGCTCAAAAGAAATTGTATAATTGCTTGGGAATTATGTATATTATCAAAGGGTATTATCTTATCGAATTTTCCCCATTATTATTATTACTAATATTATTATTATTATCATTATTATATTATTATTTAAATTTTTATTATTATTATTATTGTTATTATTATTATCATTATAATAATTTTTGTTGTTATTGCTATTTTTGTTGTTGTTTTGTTATGTTTATGCCCTGGGATATTGACACTTCCTTGGATTGCATTAGTAAGGAGGGGGAAGTGCTGTTTGACACTTTGCCTTCCCAATTATCCTTGCCGGCCCTGCGCCATTAAGGAATTACGACTTTTCAAGCCACAGATCCTTGGCCCGACGTGACCGACGGATGATAATATATATATTATTATATATATATATATATATATATTTAATATATATATATATATATATATAATATATATAAGGCCGCGGTGGCCGAGTAGTTAGAGCTTCGGACTCAAAACTGTCACGACGGCAATCTGAGTTCGAGGGTTTGAGTCACCGGCCGGCGCGTTGTTCCTTGGGCAAAGGAACTTCACCTCGTTGCCTACCTAGTCATTGGATGGGCTAGCCTGCCCAAGTCAGTGCCGGTCCCAAGCCCGGGTAAATAGAGAGAGTTGGCCAGAATTGGGGGGTGTGTGTGTGGTGTGTGTGTGTGGTGTGTGTGTTTTGCATATACATATATATACCCTATACACATATATACATAAATTATAATATTATATATATATATATATATATATATTATATATATAAAATACATAAATTTTCATATAAAGACAGAGAGAGACATTTATCTTCTACTTATCTATCTATCTATCTACTTATCTCTCTATCTATCTATCTACCCTGACTCACGGTGATATAATTAATGTATGTGATGTTTTTTATTTTTTTATATATTTTATCTAATAATATATATATAAAATAAGAAAAAATATTATCATATTATAT
>NW_023663694.1:0-14655 GCF_015228065.2 Penaeus monodon | reverse complement strand
AAAAAAAAAACCAAAACCAAAAAATGTTATATTTCGGGG
Organism: Penaeus monodon; assembly: GCF_015228065.2. Lineage (NCBI taxonomy): Eukaryota > Metazoa > Arthropoda > Malacostraca > Decapoda > Penaeidae > Penaeus > Penaeus monodon. The sequence goes on along the minus strand of NW_023663694.1, from coordinate 14,616 downwards.
AACGGGATTCCTCAGGGAACCGGGTTTTTTTTTCCGAAGATCCCCCCATTTTGGACTTTTCCACTCCCCCCACAGTTTACGAAAAGACGGTGGGGAAGGGACATCTTGCTCGTCTCTTGGCCTGAGGTGCGTTTGGCCCCACTTTTTGGGGTTTGTAAGAGGTCGAGGGGGTAATTGTGTCCATTGATTAGGACTGAACGTGGTTTTATGGTTGTAAAAAAGTTATGATTACAATAAACAATAAATAATGATTAATGATGGTGATAAAGATAATTGGTAAAATTTATTTTTAAATTGGTTAAATCAAAAACTTTTTTAAAACAAAACATAATCACGTTTCAGTCCTAATCAATGGGACAACAATTTACCCCCCTGGGGACCTCTACACCAAAAAAAAGGGGGCAAAAAAGGGCCACCTCGGGGCCAAAAGGGAGAGGGAGCAGAATTTTTCCTCCCGCACCGTCTTTCTTTAGGCTGGGGGCCCCGGGTGGGACAGTCAAAAAAAGGGGGAAAATCTTCGGGAAAAAAAAAAAAAAAAACTGGGTCCTGAGGATTTCCCAGTCGCCTGAAATTAAAAAAAAAATTTTGGTTTTATGTTGAGTAAAAAAATGGCTGCCATTGTGCATAATTATAACATTTTTTCAAGGTGGGAAAAAAAATATTCCCCTTCCCATGGGACACCAACCAACCCCACCCCACAACCACCCAAAAACAACACCAAAAAACACCCCACACCACACCACCAACCCCCCCACAACACACAAACAACACCACACACACCCCACACAACCACCCCACACCACACACACCACACCAAACACACCACAACAAAACCAAAAAAACACAAAAACAAAACAAACAATAAAAAACAAAAAAAAAACCAAAAAAAACAAACAAACAAATAAAAAAAAAAAAAAACAACAAAACAAACAAAAAAATAAATTGAAAAATTAAATTAAAAAAAAAAAAAATGTATCTTTCATTTTTTAATTTTTTCCCAAACTACTTTTATTTCAACTTATTTTACCTAGGCCTTAACCTGTCTTATTGGCAAAATAAAAATTCCCTTGTTTTCCAATGTGTTACAATTACAAAAAGTTTAATCTGCTTAAAAATTTAAAGTAAAAACTTTCTATTTAAAAAAAATAATGTTAATTTTGATTAAAAAAACAATGATCATTATCATTTAGTATAGAAAAATCAATATTAGCAGTGCAGTAAAAACTTTCCCAATCTTTCACAAAAATCTTTTCCCTATAAACATTTTCTAAATTATATGAAAACTTAACCAAAAAATGGGAACCACAGGAATAAAGAATTGAAATATTTTTCAAAACAGGCTTAATAAAACCACCACAATCAACATTTTTGATATTAATGCCATCTCCAAAAAATTCCTATTTTGCCCTTTTTGTGAACAAAAAACATGTAATTTTTGTCAAAACAAAAAAAACATACAAAAATGATGAATATCCTTAAAACCAGCAATTACTAACAGCCAACTGGCTTCCCACATATCTATGTTTAAAAAACCCCCACCTGTATGAAAAACCCTGAAGTTCATGTCCCCATTGGCTTACAACAGTGAGGCCCTCATCCACAGCAAAACAGGGATATTCCGACTCTCTTATCGAGTGTTTTAAAAAAAAAAATCCAGGGACAAGCTGGAAGATAAAAAAAATCCGAGGTTCTTCCAGTTAACTTTCTCTTAAAAAACATGAAATCATTCAGTTATATATTAAAATTCATAAACTATGAAATTGAGAATTTCTGAAATATCCTAATAGGGGATAATTTTACCAGTATGACCTTGATACTGATGAACATGCATATGTAAAAAGGCCTGTAATTTTCCTAATCAGTATTATTCAAAACCTCTACTATAAAAACATGATAAAATATAAGCTTAAAATCTATATTTCAAGAGGACTCTCAAGCTATTATTTATCATAAAATATCCAAGCTCTACTTGGGACTAAGTAAGGACACAGGTTTATATGAAGAAATTCACTTCTAATATTTCAAAAGGAAAAGGACAAAGAAACTGGAAAAATCTGTCAAAGGACTTTCAAAACAGTCTATATATAACAAAATAATAAATCAGATTAAAGTTTTATCAAACAAGTTTTGTATACTGGTAATGTTTTCAGTTAACTTCTATTTTACCATCAATAAATTTCTGGAGTGACATATACAATTCTGTACATCCCAGCAAACACATTCTCTGTATAGACTTCAGACTTATTTTTTTCTGAGCACTGCCTAAGTAAGCATGCTCCAATGTTGGGAGGGCCTGGAAAAATGAAACTATTAAAAGATTTTTGTACACCTAAGGATTGCAGTACTTCTAAAGCAAATAAATTATCCTTAATATACAAAACAAAAGAAACACTTCAAATATTTTCCTTAAACCAATTTTTTTACTAACCAAATAAATCCATTCCACAATTCCGTCTCAAAACATAAAAAGGAAAATCCATGGACTACTAAGCTTGGAAAACATTTTGAAACCACTTTACATATATGGCAGAAGAAAACTTTTTATGGATTTTTATCATTGCAAAAAAGTAATATAAAACACAAGTACAAATTACACAAGCAATTACTCTATATACTTTCTTAGGAAAAATCCTAAACAACCTTTCTGGCTTTAAAAAGGACCACTTATTCCTTACATAATAAAAGCTTTCCTCTCACCTGAAGAAAGAGCCAGTACTTGATCCTGCATAAGAGAAATCAAGGGAGAGACAACCACTGCCACGGGCCCCCTGTATACACTGGCGGGGAACTGGAAAACACACAAACTTCTTTTCCATAGCCTGTTGCCATCACCACGCAGTTATCACGGACCCTTGAGAAAAAAAGTTTTTTCATAAGCAGTATTGGTCTGAAAATTATAAGGGAGCAGTAAACACTGGCAACGTTATAACTAAGCGAATAAGAAAAAAAAAAAAATTCTTTTTACCTTTCCTAAAAACACATTCAAAAAACTGCATATTGGATGGGAGAAATAAAGAAGTACCAATACACCCACAAACAAAACAAAATCTTTACACCAAACATCAATATCTTTACACAACACACCACCACACCCACACACACCACAAACACCCACAACACCCAACACACACACCCACACACCACCAACACCACACACACACACACAACACACCCACACACACCACCACCACACCACACAAACACACACACCACACAACCCACACACCACACAACAACACAACACACCCACACATAATATATAAAGGAACATCTTCAATTCAATCTCCACTAATTCACTCTCTCCCTCACTCCACCCCACTCACCACTCAAACCACTCCACTTCTCACCTCCAACACTCACACCAACTCAACTTCACTTCCACTCTCACTCTCACCACTCCACTCTCCACTCTCAACTCTCACTCTCACTCTTCACTCTCCACTCCTCACTCTCACTCTCCCACTCTCACTCTCCACTCTCACACTCACCCACCCCACACTCACAACTTCACCACTCACAAACTCACTCTCACACTCACACTCACACTCAACACTCACACTCTCAATCTTACTCTCTCACATTAATATGTTGTAGATAGCAAAAATCCATAAAAAACAATAAATATTTTTCCGTGAATCCATATATGAATAAATAATCAATTCCAGCAATCCAGAAGACCTGACCATCACCATCATGAAAAAAAAATCTGGCTTGAGGGGTGAGTTAATGTGAACATGCCCTCACGAGTAAATTTTGGCTCTGGGCAGGGGTGACACGAACTTTGCCATCGTGAGGCTTTTCGGCTGAAAGGCTGGGAATGTCTCACCACAAAGCCACTTCTTGGAGGGTGATTTAGGCATTTAGGAAGGGTATTTTGCATTATTTCCATCGATACATGAGTGTGGAATGTAATGTCCATGAAGCCATGACTAGAAGTGCAACTGCCTCTAGGGGGGATACCATTTTCCATGTGCTCAGGAATCCTACTTCCTGGCTTACCATGGACCGGAGGGTGCAGGGTTGTATTACATAAAAAAAAATTAAATATTATGGAAAAAAATATTGAAAAATGACATAAATAAACAAAAGAGATACTCATTTGTTATTATTATTGCAATGATTTGGGACAGAAAATACCCTTTAAAAATCAAGGAAATTACACCATTTGAGTTTTATGTAAAAGGGAATCCATCAAAAAAAAAAAAAAAATACACAAAAACAAAAATAAGATCAAAAGAAAAATCAGTACAGAAAAGAAAACCATACATAAATTACATCTTAAAAAAATAAGCAGACAAAAAAATACCCCCTGAAAATCAAGAAAATTACCACCAGAAAACTAACCTGCCAACCACAGCATGTATGATCTTCCACTGCATTGGGCCTAAAGGAAGAGTGGCCAAAGGAATTTCTGAAAGCACTTTCCAGGAATGGTGCTTGGAATGGAGGGAAGGGGATTCCCGAGGGTAGGGGTCCTCCTTCCTCATAAAAACTGTCGTTACAGTCCTGAAGGAGAGAGAGAAATTCAAAGATGTGTTGCAACATAAATTCAAAGAATGGTTAGTTGCTGATGGAATGAGGGATCTGTGAGTAAGGATGGTGGGGTGAATGTGACTCATTTTACTACATCAGATTTTTTTGTTTATATTTTTTATTATCTCTCCTTTTCTTGTGGGCCTTATTTAGATCCACATCTTCTCCTTCTCCCATGCAGGTTTGAAGATATAACATCAAATGTTTTTTGTTTGGCAAAAACTTCTGATAGTTTCCAAAAAATAGAAAAAAAAATTAATTGATGAAGAAAGGAAACACATCCCTTCACTCATCATACTAAGAGAAATTAATTCCCTTTCCTCACATAACCTCATCATTTAATCATCATCTTACCAGTGCTGACCCCTTCTTATCATCCATTCCCTCAAAGTCATCCTCAGGGAAAGTCATCATCAGGAAAAGTCATCATCGGGAAAGGTTCATCATCAGGGAAAGTCATCAATCTGGAAAGTTCATCCTCAGGAAAAGTCTTTGTCTTCCCTCCTTTCTTCGTTCCCATCCTTCAGCAAGGTTTCCTCCTCAAAAACTGTCAATCCTTTCATGGCCTGCCATGGCAGCCTCCACCTCTTCCTTGTCTGCTTCATGTTGTTCATATTTTTCAATCTCTGGAATTAGGATACTGCTTTTTTTTACTTTCATTTTCTTTCTCTCATGTTTGGATAAGATTATTATTTCAATTTTTTGTTCATTTCTTATTTAAAAAAAAAAAGGTTTTTCTCTCTTTTCAGAATGAGTTATCACCTGTTTATTTGACTTATATTGGTTTTATAGGACTGGATATAATTTTTCAATTTTTTCTATCTCCCTTTAACTCCCACATGATTCTCCAAATTCCTTTTGTTTTCTTTGTTATTTTGTTAAAATCCCTGATTTATGTTATGACAATGTTGATTAAGATACATACAATCTTTTTTAAGGTCCAGTACCTCCCTCTATAATTTTTTTGTGGGGAAAAAAATCCCAATCTTTCCCATCAAAAAAAAGATTTCTTTTCAAAAAAACACATATATTTGTATATATTGTTATATATATTTTCTTCAATACCTGTAAAAAAAAAACAGTCTCCTCTATTTTAAAAGTAATTGGAAATAGTGATGAGTAACCCTGTTAAAACATGTTAACAGATTTATATTGTTATGGTAAGACTGAAAAGTCATATTTCTCATTATGGGGTTCACCAAAATAAAAAAAATATATATATTATGAATAAAATAATAATAACAAATCTATCTGAGAAGAGAAAAACATACAAAATAAAAAAAAAATTCTTTCATTTTCTAAAACTGAAAATTGCATTCTCTTAATATCCATCTCTACTCTTCTTATAATTAAAAGTTCCTATAAAAATTCTTTTCTCCTTTAATCGTTAAAGCCACAAACATTAAGCAAAGTTGACCGATCTATGAAAATGCTCTTGGGCCGCAAACATTTGGGCAATTTTTCTTCCTCTACAAGAAAAAACAAAAACCCCTAAACGCTTTATATTCTGGGAAGACAGAAAACCTTTCATATTTCCTGGAAAACCGTCTACCTCTAATCTTGCCTATATAAATGGGCAAGAAATAGTTGGGTCTTTTGCCAAGAGCATGAAAACACAGCAGTCACTCCATCACTTTCATGTTCATCCTATTTTAAAAAAAAATACCTTGTGTTGATAAATAATTAAATGGTCATTATAATTTTCATCTAATATTTTCAAAAACACCTTTCTTTTTTATTATCAAAAATAGCACTAATTAGGGGCAGGAATCCTTTCATGGATGACCAATTTCCGAAAAAATTCAATATATCTAAAAATGCGGACTACCCGTTAAATTTTCCCCCCCAAGAAAAAATTTCCGATTTTTAGCAACTAACCCAATAAGGGGAACTAACATTAAAAAAAAAAAATCCAAAAAACCACTTATTGCATAAAAAGTGGACAGTCCAAGTTTAAAAAAACCCCGGTTTTTTTTGCTCAATCACTAAATTATCCTTAATGAAAACTTAAAGGCTTTATGCTTTTACATAAAATGTGGGACTGACAAATCCTTAAAAAAAAAACACAAAAGCTGCCTCCCCGCAACCTTTTCAAAGTTTTTGAAGATACTAATTTTCAAACCAAATCAAAAAAAAAACACACAAAAAACAAAACTAAACTAAAAAAACATAAAAAAAACCTCCGGGAAACATGTTTCAACCTGTCTGGTGGTTTTTTCTCTTCATATTTCCCGTTTTCTTCACCTTTTTTATTATTACTGCACATAAAAATTCCACGTGGTTTTCCCCTCGGTCGGTGTTTAAAAAAAAAATGGGTTGTTTCTCCTCTCTAAAGGCCAAAAAGCAAGCAGTATTCGCCTTTTATTTTTTCGCTTGCCTTTCATTTTGGGTTTGTGGTTCCCCGGGCGGCGGATTCGTGAATGTGAATCCGCGAAACCGCTGGGGGGGTTTTTTTTCCTTTTTAGCAAAAAGAATTTTCTACTAAATTAAACTTTTTTTTTCAACATACATAACAATAATTTTAATAATATATATATAAATATATATATAGATATATAATTTTATATTTTATTTTATTATATATATTGGTGTGTGGTGTGTTGTTGTTTTGTGTGTGTGTGTGGGGTGTGGGTGGTGTGTTGTGGGTGTGGGGTTTGTGTGTGTGGTGGGGTTTGTTGGGGTGTTTTTGTTTTTGGTGTGTGGTGTGGGGGTGGGTTTTTTATATATGCTCAATACATAATTGTATATTTTTAAAACACCCAACACACATACACCACAACCCACAACAACACAAACCCACACCCACACAACACCACCCCCAACATACACCCACACAACAAAAAAAACAAACACAACCCCCAACCCCCCACAAACCCCACACCACACACACCCCACACACACACATAAAAAAAAAACCAACACACACCACACAAAAACCCCACACCCCACACACAAACCCACACACAAACCCACAAACACACACACACCACACACCCCAACACAACACACCACACACCAAAACACACCAAAAATAATAATATTATAATTATATATATATTTTTATATAAAAATTATTATATATTTTATATTATTAATATAAAATACTTTAAAAAATGTATATGCATATCCCTGGAAAAATATTATGTGTATTACCCCATACGTATATATTTTTAGAATTTTGAAATTATTTTATATAAAATTTTGAAATATATGTATAATATATATATGTATGCATATATAGAGATGGGTAGCAAGATAGATTAGATAGATAGATATGGAAATATAGATAGGGACACCACCACCACAACCCCCCCACAACACACACCCCCACACACACCACACAACACCACACCACACACACACACAACCCCCCACACACACACCACACACCCCAAACATATATATATATATAATATATATATATAATATATTATATATATATACCACTCCACCACGCACATACCACACAACACGCAACAACACACACAACACACACACACCACAACACAACCACCACCACACCACACACACACACACCACACACCACACACACACAACAACACTCACAACACACCAAAAAAAATACACACACAACACACCACAAACACGTGTGGTGTGTGTGTGGTGTGTGTATATATATATATAATATATATTATATATATATTAATATATAATATATATATAATATTATTATATAGTGGTGTTGTGGGTGTTGTGGTGTTGTGTGTGTGTGTGTGGTTGTGTGTGTGTGTGTTGTGTTGTGTGGTGTGTGTGGTGGTGTGCGTGTGTTGTGTGTTGTTGTGTGTGTGAGTGTGTTGTGTGTGGTGTTGTGTGTGGTGTGTAATGGATATGTATACTTTTATATAATATATATATAATATAATATATATATATATAATATATATATAATATAATAATATAATATTATATATTATGTATATATTTATAATATATATATATATATATATATAATATATAATATATATATATATATAAATGTGAGGTGTATGTGTTGTGGGTGTTGTGGTGTGTGTGTGTGTGTGGTGTGTGTGTGTGTGCGTGTTGCGGTGTGCGTGTGCCGTGTGGCGGAGTGCGAGTGCATGTGCATGTGCGTGTGGCGGTAATGTATGCATGTTGGCATGTGCGTGTGCATGTTACGTGTTGGGGTTACATGTTGCGCGTGAATATGTGCGTGTTGCTTGTGCGTGTCTGTGCATATATTTATATTTGTACGTGTATGTGTGTATTTTTTTTATGTTTATGTGTATGCGTTAATGTATACGTATGTGTGTTCGTGTGTATGTATTATGTTGTCTATGCATTCGTGCTACGAGGAATACCCCTGTATTGCCACGAAAACAGTCAAGTGTAAAAAAAAACGCTGACATTTACAAAAGTGCCACCTCAAACATGGTGTTGGCAACTCTAAACACAGATGTTTTCACATTCGCTATTACTTCACTTGTACACGTCAATGACACCTGTTTTAGTGGACGTTGAAATTTTGGGTCACGGATGCAAACCGAGAAATATTGTTGATGATGATGATGATGATGATCATCATCATCATCATTCATCAATTCATCATTCATTAATCATCATCATTCATCATCATCAATCATCATCAATCATCATCATCAATCATTTCCATTTTTCATCCATCATTCAATCATCATCATCATCAATTTTCATCATAATAATAATAATAAATAATAATAGCAATACTACTACTACTACTACTACAAAATCTAATAATGATAATAAATAAAATAATATACAAACAAAACAAAACAAAAACAATACTACTGCTTTACTACTATCACTACTACTACTACTAATAAAATAATAATAATAATAATAATATAACATTAATAAATAATAAATAATAATAATAATTAATAATAAATAATAATAATAATAATTAATAATAATAATGATAATAATAAATGGTGATGAAAGAATTATGGATGAGCAGGGACATATATTTTTGCGCAGGCGCAAGTGTTTTTAATTAAATCATGGAATAGCATTTTTTTCTTAACCTAAAAACTGAAGAAAACACTAACGAACATGCCACGGAAATTCCATGGATTTATGGTCCAAAACTCACAGGCTTTTCAATCAATAGGAATTTAAAAGTTGGATTAAGTTTTACTGTAACCATATGGCAGAAAAATATCTGGATTGAAAAAAAAAAAGTTACACAAAACTAGCGATATGTAAATTTTCGCGCGGTTAAAATTTTAACATCGTCAAAATTACTTTGGAATATGTTCATATCAAGCACCGTGGAAATCATCAATTAATCATTCTGAATACAAAGATAAAAACAGAAATAAGGAGATAAAATACTTTAAAATTAAAAAAAATTTCTTATGATCATATCTTCCGCGCCCCTGGAAAAAGTGTTTCGGGGACCCTTTGCCTAAGGTCTGGTTTCCCGCTGACTGCTCGAGAACAAGGACAGCAGAGAGAACGTTTACTTTGGCAGAGAAAAAACAACTAGAGGGAAAGGGGACCAGCTGGATATCGGGGGGGTGCTTCGTGCTCAGGCCGATGTGATTGCGATGGAGAGTGGAATGTATTAAGTGAGTCGTGCCTTCTTGCTTTCCTCCCCTGTTAGGTTCATAGCCTCTTCATCAATCAGGTTTTTGTTTTTTTTTTTGTTCTGTTTCCCCAAAACTAAACAAACAGGAGGACTTTCGAAAGGCGGGCATGAGGCCCTAGAAAGTGTGGAAGCCTGATGGTGTGATCCATTGGGGAATGTCTTTATTATCTCTATTTCCCTAATGTATCCAACAAACCATTTATATTTAAAAGGAAAAATTGCAAAAATCTCAATTAAACGATGCTGCTTTGCGTCCGATTGGCACTAAAAAAAAAAGAAGGGAAATGCACGGACGATTGGAGGGGCCGGGCCGTAAAAGCCATGGACGTCTTATAACCCGCCAAACCCCGCCGTTCTTGGGAGAGGCAACGGATCGCGTTTCATGTTTGAAAAAAGCAAATTTCAACAAAACTCGTTGGGGGACTTCAATTTGCGCTAACAGTAAAAAAGGTCTAAAAGCCTAATGGTTCCGTACGCCCGGTGGCAAGGTTGATTTACCCGAAAAAAAAAAACCCGGCATGGGCCTGCAGGTTCCAAGCAGAAAAAGCTTCCACAGAGGATATGGGGGTGGGGAACAAGGGAAAACCCCCCCTTGTCTGCCAAACCAAACACGGGGTAAAAAGCCAGGATATTGTGGCTTGCTGCTAGGGAGGGGTGGCAAGAGCTGGGCGGCACTAATGACCGCTCGAGTGTCAAAAATCTAAAAAACAAGCTATCCAGGGCGCAGATCTGTTTTTCCTACTATCAAGGGAAAAACTGAGGTGATGGGATAAAGGGATAGTCCAGTTATGCGAAGCTTGAGCCTCGCCGGGTTATCTATGAAGGGAGCCCGGCCTGTGTCTTTACTAAATGCCGATTCGAAACATAATGTCAGCTGGTGTGGGGGACTCGACTGGAGCTTAGTCCTTACCCTCCGCGGCGCCCAAACAGTTTGGTGGGATGGAGGTGGCGTCCTTCTCAGAGGTGAGAAGGCCTTGCAGTAGCACAAATTCCAGTCAAGAGTAGGCAACCACTTTTCACAAAATCAGGCGCAGTAAATGGTTTTTCCATCTTCCCAGGGGGTAGGCACACAGCCCCTGTCAGTAGTACATCAACTTATGTAAAACCCTGAACGGGAAAAAAAAATGTTTATGGCATCTATGTTATGTAAATCTGAAGAGACATCCATGTTTGTTACTGGATGGAACTTCAGTGATTGTGATTGAGATAGCTGCAAGGACTTATAGGAGATGGTACTGGTTTAGTAATGATAGCCTTCACTGGAAAACTTTGCCAAGGTCCCATAGTCATAGGATCGCTGGCTTCCTGGTAACAGTTCCCAGATTCCTGGCATTGGTAACGGTGGCAAAGGAAAATGTAAGCCAGAAAAAACAAGGTCCACTTTTTGTTTTTTCATTTCATGGGAAAGTTACCCATGGCTAACTTCTAGTTGATTCACAGTGTTAACAATTTGACCGTTTTTTTTTAAAAGTACTGTGGGACCACCTTTTCAAACATTAAATATTTTGGAGTAGCCTAGGAACCCAATAGTGATCGCCTAAGAACAAGGAAATTTCTTTCACAAGACATTTAGATAAATACATCTGCCCTGCCTACAAAGCGCCCTAGAAAAAAACTGACTGCCCATGCTTTTCATCACAAGTGGCTGCAAGTTATGCTGTACATTTACTGATGCCTGGGACTCAATTACTGTGCGGTGGGGTCTCATTTTGACACATTTTTGCAAGTTCTTTTACATGAGGATCATGGGTATAGTTAATCAAGACTATAAAATTCCAAAACAGTTGGTGGGCTACACTCAGTAAACCTGCATGATACCTGTTCCACTCACTCAAAAAAACCGCATCAAACTCAATTTCCCCAAAGAATGATTCGTACCCGCCAGATTCCCTTCCAGTGACCAATCATGGGAGGGAGAAAGCAAGTGGGACTTCCTTAAAAAGTTTTCGCTTGGGCAGATGGAAAAGTTTATCTCAAGGAAGTTGAAAATGGATAGGGCCCGCCCCCAACTTGGGCGCTTAGAGAGACCCCTCGGTGTTGGAAGCCAAAAAGATGGATGCGGCAAATGGTCCTCCTCAGCATTAATCCCATTAATTTGCTCTTATTTGGGTTATGCAATGCAAGAAATTTTACTTGTAATAGTTTATTTAGAAATTTGGGAACATGTTTACATTTTAATTTTGGAGCTTACCGAAGTCTCCCCAACTGTTTTTCTGAAAGATCGTGTACAAAAAAAGCAAGAAGCATCAGGCATTAATGTAAAAGTATAAAAGGGCATATTAATCTAATTCTTTTTTCAAACATAGTAAAACTTTTCAGTAGTTTAAAACTATAATCAAGTTTTTAAAAGATATTTTTTCCTTTAACATTGAAAAAAATAAAATAAAAAAACTTTTAATAAAAAAAAAAAGAAATCGAACATTATTGCTTTCAAAAAAAACAGATTACAAAAACTTAAAAAAATTTCCCTTCATTCGTTAAGTAAAAAACTGGAAAAAACTCTATAGTCTGAAGCAGGGCGTTTTTTTTCAATTATTTTCTTTTAAAAAAAAAAAAACACTTTCTAATTACTGGAAAAATCCCAAACTTGAAGCAACGTAAAAAAACAATTAAGAAAACTAAAAAAAAAAAAAAAAATATGGACAATTGCAATTTTTACAACTTCATCTAAGTTTAGCCAAATTTTAAATGGGAAATAATAAAAAAATTAAAAGAGGTTTTCAAAATAAATTCACAAGACTACCTTAGTATTAATTTTACAAAAAGCTCAAATACGTGAAATCATAATTTATTTAAGCCCACCAATAAAAACATTCTCGTTTTAGAATCAAACAAAGAAAACAAAAAAACATATTTTTTTTTTATTACCAAAGCACAAAAATGAAAAAAACTAAAACCAAAAATACTCTAAAAATAACTTTTAATCCTTTTGAAAAAAAAAACTACAGAAAGAAAATGTTAAATTCATTCAATATGTTCTTGCCACTTGATAAGGGCTTTACAAAGCACTTTTCTGCTTGATTTTTGCAAAGCATTTTTCAACTTTCAGATAATTTCTTTTTTTCAAAAAGTCTTCAGCTGTTTCTGGCCCCTCTTTTCAACCTGTTTTTCACTGTGCTGAAAGATACAATCACAAAAAATTTTAATTAATTCAGATTTGCTTAAAAAAACGTGGGGAAAAAAAATTATATATCAAAAATTTAAAAAGGGACATAGATTATTTAAAAACTACATAAAAACCTAAAAAAATACAACAAACGTGGGAAAAAAAAACAAAAACCTAGCGTAAAAATATAAGTTACTCCAAAAAAACTTACTTCGTATCTATAAAAGTACCATTAGATAAAAAAATCTATAAAACACAAAAAAACCAAACATGAAAAAAACAAACAAAATTTTAAAAAAACAACAAAACAAAAAAACGAGGCCTAAACACCAGAAACAAGATCCACAAGTCAAAAAAATAAAACTGTTAAAACTTACACGGACGTCAAGTCTTTTCAGGTTCAGTTTTCTTCAAGTTTAAGCCCAAGGTTTTCCTGTTGACAAGCCACTGGTAAATCTTTTCATCAGCCTGTATTGTTTACAATATAGCTGGTGTTAATTTTCTTGTGGCGAAAATCAAACTATATTAGAAATAAAATATGCTCGTCCCTGAACCAATGGTTCAAGGAAAAAAATGGTTTTTCGGTCGGACTTTGGATAAGATTGCTTTCATTGCAAACCTGTGGCAGAACTTGAAAATGAAAATCACATGACGTGAGTTTCTGATTGCAATCGCTATCAGTTAAAAAAAAAAATAAAAGAAAAAAACTGTCCATTTTTTCACGATTATCATTAGTTTTATTTTTTTTTTAAATGCTAGAATCCAAGTTTAAACAAATCAGGTGAGCTGTAACGGTGTAGTGGACTATGTCAAACTGAATTTAGGAAAGATGCTTAGGGACCTTTTTCCTAGCTTTTTGCAGGGCATGCAAAAAAACCACACACACCACCACCACACACACACACACAAACACACACCCCCCACCACACCACACCACAACACACACCCACCCCACACAACACACACACACAACCAACACAACACACACACAACCCACCACCCACCCACCACAACACACCCAACAACCGCCACACACTTCTTTTCCTTTTTTTTTCCCCAAAACAAGTAAATCAAAAAAACTCACCCCATCTCTCACTAACTTTCTCCAACTCACCAACTGAAATTTCTAAAACTAACCGTTCTCGTCATTACTACTTCACCTTAGCTCTTCTTAATTTTTACCCTTACAAAAACGTGACCCATTTCGCCATTTTCCTCCTCACCATTTTCCATCCTATGTCAGGCATTTTCCCCTTCATCATTATATCTTTCTCTTCATCTCTACCCACCACACCCGACGTCCACCATCTCCACCATCCCATTCTCATCTCACCTCAACACACTCTACCTCACCATCACTTCACCATTC
>NW_023663693.1:32500-45000 GCF_015228065.2 Penaeus monodon | reverse complement strand
TGTAAATGGGTAATAAGAGGCAAGCTACATATCTTAAAAAAGGGACTAACTATTGATTAAGCAGTATTTTTCTGTTGCTACAATGCTACGTCTTGCTTGCTTGCTTGAGATTTGCGAAGTTCTGGCTTCGCCCGGGCCTTTCACTTATGGCCCGGCCTGTGTCAGCTTTTTTATGGCTGTCTCATTTGTTGGTCTGACACTCGGTGCTTACCGTGGCGGTGGGATTGCCAGCAGGCGCTCCTGTAGCCGTGGTGTAAGCATCTCGCAAAATCTCTTTACCAGCACGACGGCTGTTTCTGTGGGGTTTGTCTTGGGAATTGCGTGTGCACGCAATTCTCCAAGTAGTGTATCAGTGTGGCGTTCGGCTGGGCCGCAATGCAGCAACACCTCTTTTCCCAGTTCTATGGTTTGTATATCTGCCCATCACAGTGGTAACCTAGGCGCATTCTGTGCAGAATGACTTCGGTACCTCTAATGCTACGTCATTGTCTAATTATGAAGTTAATTTTCAGAACGGAATGAAAGGAAAAGAACTGGAAGACGAACCGGCAATACTTTCTCTCAGACACAACATCGAATGCCTTTAAAAGCGCTCACGAGAGAGAGACGAGGAAGAGAAAGAGGAAGAAATATAGAAACGAAAGGGAAGGAAACTGAGACTTTATAAACATATATGTATATATAGACATACACATATATACATGCAAGCATATATATATATATATATATATATATATATAAAATATAATATTATATTTTAATATATTTTATATATATATATATATACATACACACACACACACACATATATAAGCATATAATGTATTATATTCATTATGATATAAAATATATATATATATATATATATATATATATATATATAAAATATACGTATATGTAAAAAATATATATATTAATATATACAGATATATTATATATATAATATAATAAGTAGAGTGTATAGGGACAGAATCGGTCCACCTCATGTACGTACATGAATGTGAAAGTAGGTCAGTGACCGTGACGTAATCAGTGACCTTGACGAAACCACAAACCGCAAACCGCAACCAATTCCACAAAAACCCATAATCAATACCGGAAATCATTAACCTACTTTCACATATGCATTTATGTTCGTACAGACGCATCAAAAGAGAAATAATGAAACAAATGATTTACTACAGATGAGTATCCCCTCCAATGCAGGTAACCGGTGACATAGATTAATGATCACAGCATAACCACACAACCTTATCGGAGAGTGAAAGCAGGATAATGTAGGTGGACAAAATCGGACCACCTTCATGTATACATGAATGTGAAAGTAGGCCAGTGACCGTGACGTAATCAGGACCTTGACGAAACCACAAACCGCAACCAATGTCCACAAACATAATAAATACCGGAAATCATTAACCTACTTTCACATATGCATTTTATGTTCGACATGACGCATCATAAGAGAAATAATGAACAAATGATATACTACAGAGGGAGTACCCCTCCAATGCAGGTAACCGGTGGCATAGATTAATGATCACAGCGTAACTACACAACCTTATCGAGAGTGAAAGCAGGATAATGTAGGTGGACAAAATCGGACCACCTTCATGTACGTACATGAATGTGAAAGTAGGCCAGACCGTGACGTAATCAGTGACCTTGACGAAACCACAAACCGCAAACCGCAACCAATGTCCACAACAACATAATCAATCCCCGGAAATCATTAACCTATTTTCACATAGGGCATTTTATGTTCGTACATGACGCATCATAAAGAAATAATGAAACAAATGATATACTACAGATGAGTATCCCCTCCAATGCAGGTAACCGGTGACATAGATTAATGATCACAGCATAACCACACAACCTTATCGAGAGTGAAAGCAGGATAATGTAGGTGGACAAAATCGGACCACCTTCATGTACTACATGAATGTGAAAGTAGGTCTGACCGTGACGTAATCAGTGACCTTGACGAAACCACAAACCGCAACCAATGTCCACAACAACAACATAATCAATACCCGGAAATCATTAACCTATTTTCACATATGCATTTTATGTTCGTACATGACGCATCATAAGAGAAATAATGAAAAAAATGATATACTACAGACGAGTATCCCCTCCAATATAGGTGACAGGTGGCATAGATCAATGATCACAGCGTAACCACACAACCTTATCGAGAGTGAAAGCGGGTTAATGATCACGAGGCAACCACTAGCCCATAGCTAACGATGGCTAACGCGCACACCTTGCGGTTAAAAATGGTGCATCATAACAGAAAGTGACCACAGAATGTTATTAACTAATCAATATCCGTGTCCGAAATCATTACTCATAGCCAGTGATGTACAGACGAGGATCTCCTCCAATGCAGGTTGACATAGATCAATGATCACCGCGTAACCAAAAAACCTTTGTCGAGAGTGAAAGCAGTAACCACCAGAACCGTAGCTAATGATGACTAACACACACACCTTACAGTCCAAAATAGTACATCATAACAGAAAGAGACCAAATCCGTAACCGAAATCATTACCCGTAGGCAATGCTACAGATGACTCACCCGCGGCTCCCCCCCATCCACACCGCAATATTCACATGTTTAAACTTGTACCGAGATCGAGAATTGTTTCTGTTACAGACGAGGGAAACCTTTCTCTCCTAATGACTGAAACTGTCAAAATCAATAATAAATAGGCCCACACAGGTCTGCTAATGACCGATAATTTCTGCTCCTCTCTCACTTTACCAGAGATAAGAATACAATTAAGTGTAAATGATTAAAAAAAACTCGTTATACAATATATGCTTTTTTTTTTGATTGTATAACACTATAAAAATGCGCTCGCACACACACACACACACACACACACACACACACACCCACACACACACACACACACACACACACACACACACACACACACACACACACACACACACATTTTTTTTCCCCCCTGCATATGATGCAGATGACAAGGAAAAATTCTAACCCGTGCCTGCATTACTATCACGCATGCTGTCGAATCCTCATCGCTTCTGTTAAGTCAATGAGAGGAATCAAGTCAGCATATAACAGGGGCGGTGCATACGAGGGAAAACTCTCCATTGTCTGATTACTACCGCATGCCAACACACTTCTCTCACCGTGCGATGCCCCGTTGCCAAGATCGAAACCGTGCAAATGATGAGAATATATTGGATAGATCATCTTCACCGGTGGCAGCTCTTGGATGTTTGATAGGGCATGTATCAGGACCATCTATGTAGCGATAAGTTAGAGCTGTCTGGAAGATAATTCTTTTGTCTCGGTCGTATCCTCCTCTTAAATGACAGTCTGTCACCAGTGGATTAGAAATTTAAAACCCGTTTCTTCATCGCGGTGATATCTCCAGGG
Organism: Penaeus monodon; assembly: GCF_015228065.2. Taxonomy (NCBI): domain Eukaryota; kingdom Metazoa; phylum Arthropoda; class Malacostraca; order Decapoda; family Penaeidae; genus Penaeus; species Penaeus monodon. Next base: position 41,585 of record NW_023663693.1, on the reverse strand, counting down.
GGCGTGGGTTTCTCCATGAATATTTCTTTCTTCCTGGCGTATTGTCACCCACGGTTCACTCACCAAACGACTAAACAGGGCTTTAAATACCATTAACGACAATATTTCCAAGCTGGCAACTATTGATATTGTTGGCGGGCGGAACACAAATAACAGGCTTAAATTTTCTGTGAAAAAATGTAAAATGCGATTACCACTATTCACATGTTTTACACTTTCATGCTTATAAAACTAAAAGGTTTAATTACTAATAGTTAAAAAGTCGTTGGTTTTATTCTATTTAGAGAGCATTAATAGGGTTTCCAGGTATCTACACCTGGTCAAAGACGGGTTTCACACAAACACACACACACCCCACACACACACACACACCACACACACACACAACACACACACACACACACACACACACACATACACATCATAATAAAAATAAAATTTCAGTTAAAAATGATCTTGAAACTCTTGTTGTACCCAACATGCCATTAATATGACTTTCAAGAACACAAACACGCGTCCTAACAGGTGTAACACAAATAAGAAAAAAATAACAGGCTTATATTTTTGTGTAAATGTAAATGCGATAACTACCACTACGCACGTTTGAAAATTGCAGCTTATACAACGGGTTTTAATCATAATATAACAGGTGCAACCCTAATAAGAATAACAACAGAAATTTCTTAACTTCGCGGGACGATTGAAAGCTATCTTACATCCCAAAGGCATCTTTTCTAAAAAAAAATACAATTCACTCAAAAGGATCATGAAACCCTGTGTACTCAATGTCTTTATTATGACTTTCACAAACACACATCCTAACGGGCGGTAATACAAAAAAAATAAAAATAACAAGCTTAAATTTTCTGTGTAAATGTAAATGCATAACCACTATCTCATACGTTTGAAAATTTCAGGCTTATACAACAGTTTAAATTACCTAACGTTAAAAAGTCCCCGGTTTTATTCTATTTAGAGAAACATTAAAGGTTTTCAACGCATCTGCGCGAGACCAAAGACGGGTTTCCCCCTCCTATTTCCATCTGAACATTTAATTTATCTACCAACTAGGACCCCCCACCTGTCCCCACGTGCCAAAACCAGTTATGTTTGCTAATTAACCCCAAGGGGCAATGCGGTATTTTTTCCCTAAGATTTTCCCGCCTCAGCTCCAATTTTGTACAATCTACAATGCAAACTAGGAAATATGTTCAGCTTTCCCATATGTATAACTCTGTGCACGCCAATACAGTGCATTCTCTTCTGATAAAAAAAGACCAGGGTAAACATCGATTAGGGATCCTCCGTTTATGGACTAGCTATGGCTAGGTTTATGAAGGTGGACTAGCTTTCAGAAATTTTACTCCCCTCCTCGAAATTGCCTATGTAATCCCTACAAGTATATACGAAGAAAGGAACTATGAAACGGTAACCACTAATGTTGGTTACTATATTTTCATTTATCTACAAATATCAGCAAGAGATGGAGCTAGATAAGTTGTTATCTTAAGAGGCGATCACCTCCACCGCCGGTCTATGGTGATTTACTTTATCGGGAAACGTACATTCAGCCACCGCTTTTTAAGTAACACATGCATATATTTTTCTCAAATCCCCCTATACAAAGAGAAAAATATTTTTACTTTGGCACTGAATAAAAACTTGACACTCGATCTCTTAATATTTCTAAATATCTTAATACAAAGTCATACCAATGAAAAATATATATATATCTTAACATCCTTTGCCTATGATTTTTCACTATGTCCCTATTTGTTGTAGTAGCAAAAACATTTAAGGCCCCTATAAACTATTTTTATCTTCAAAATCAAAACACCTGTATAACAAGAAGGCTTCACTTGTTTATTTTTCCCTTTTAACAACTATGTCTTTATCAAAAACAAAACTTTATAAGATAAAAAAAAAAGAGGTAAAATAATATAACCCCCCATATTATAAAGCTTTTAAAATTTGTACGTGTATTGGACAATGACAAGTCAAATTCGCCTAAAGCAGGGATTTTTGACCAAGGATATGTTTACCCCTGTGAGTAAAAAAATATATATATATTTTGCGACACCCTCGATGCGATGGATCTTAGCAGACAGCATGCGATTTTCCAACTGATGCTTTTTTTTTTTTTTTTCTTTTCTTAAACCGATTTATCAACAACTATATATTATTTTTCTTAATCAAAATATTCTTTGAAAATATAAAAATAAGGTGTTTTCCCTTGTTGTGTGTCTACATTAGATATTCTTGTTTACATGGCAGTAAAAGTGTATATGACGAGCAACATACAGTCGAGGAGGTAATTTTATAGAAAAAGGGGTTGAAAATCACAGTCCTAAAGGGAAAAAGCGCATCCGAAGCAATTTTTTCAAAATGACAAGTAAAAAGCATTCGTTTAGGAGAAAAAATATTCGCATTACCTCTAATAAGGGAGGGAAAAGCTCTTTTCATAACTTAGAAAAGCAAAATGCCCTTTTTTTTCAAATACAAGGGTGATTGAAGTATTTGTGTATGACCAGAGCAGTTTTTTTCAGACTTGGGAAATATATGGTAAGGGTTAAAATGTTATAGCATTGCTACCATCTTTAACAAAAAGTCTTATTTATCTAAAGATGCCTTCCTAAACTCTGAAAAATGCTCCAGGCAAAATCCAGACAGGTATCAGGGAATACCCCTTTTTGTCACAAGATAAGGGACTTCATCGACATACAAAAACCATTAATGGGCGTGCGAAGTGAGGAAGAGGCGAACAATAGAGCGACACCATGGAAGTACTTTTCTCGTCTCCTTTCGTGAAGAACCGCATACTTAATGAATATCTACCATGGAAATCGCACCCCTTCAATCATTTGCCCAAAGGTAACCCCATGTTCTAGATAGCTAAAAAGTTTTAGAAATGCTCGCCTCGGTTTTTGATTTTCGTAGCACATCGTTCTTCACACCCACTCGTTCCGCTAGCTCACGCTCTGTTCTCCTATCAAACATGCCATATCTTGCTGGCGAGGCTTCACTCTTCTCCTAAATCTGCTCCTCCTCCCCTCTCCCCTCGACTAAGCGCGATGCCGTATTTACCGCGAGGATGTAAAAAATGGGATTATAATCATAACTGGAGCTAAATTAACAAACTTCACACATCACTAAATATGTATTGACATTGATTGACTTAGAATTGGTGATGCTTATAGCCATATCAAGCTTGGAGGTTCCTTGCGAAGAAAACATAAAATTTGAAAAAAGAAAACAGTAATATGTCTTTCATTATTAGTATAAAATAGAAAATTTACTCGTATGACTGTAATACAAAATCAAATAGTACAAACATTTGCCGCGATAATTTGTCAGAATTTATAATTCCATCATTCTTTTCAAGTTTGTTTTCTCGCTTTCCTCGCAATTATTTATTTTTCCCCATTCGCAGACAGAAATACGACGACAGCAGGCACGATTTGCTGTCTTCCGGGCATGTCACCTCTGTCGGAAGAGCATTCAGATTCTGATAGAGGCTTAAAATACTAGCAACCGCATCCGAGTCATTACATGCTAGAAATTTACCAAATTTCCTTATGTAAAAGTGTATTTTTTTCTTAAATGACAAATAATGCTTACCAATGTTCAATATATGTATTTTTTGCATAAAAGCACCACTAAACCTCGTTATTAAAGAAGAAATATACCCAATCCTCCAATACATTGTCCAGCGAGACAAGTACATACGTCTGAGAATGCTGCACATTTTCCCACTAAATGTGCGACCGCCAATGGCACTCCTCCCCCTGTGGTGCACTTTTAGCTGTCATCAGTGCCCGATTTTCAGCCTTTTTAACAAACTTCTACTTGGTGGTTACATTATAATCATTCAGCATGTAAACTGCCTGCGTTATCAGCGTCTTCTTCGTCGCCAGAGAATATTTCTCCCTGTAATGTTGACCGCAGCCTAGACGAGGGACTCTATATTCCCGCACGCGCCGCACTCATCACCGACGCGGATGCGCGCGCGGGGAAGTAAAACCGCACGCGGCACCGGCGGAGGGCGGCGGCGGCGGCGAGGGCGGCCGAGGGCGGCGGCGGCGAGGGCGACGGAGGGCGGTTGGGGCAGACAGGGGAGGGGGGGGGGGGCGCCTTTGACGACAACGCTTACATAGAGAGGGGGAGGGGCACATTCAAGTTACTATATTTCTCAATTTTTCCCTGCGTAAAGTCGTTTGAATATTTAAAAAATGACACTCATAAACCGTACCTGTCAACAATTTCAATATTTTTAATTATAAAGGTTCTCTCTCTCTCTCTCTCTCTCTCTCTCTCTCTCTCCTATATATATATTTTTTCTATATACATTCCCTACATATATATATATATATATATATAAATATATATATATATCCACTTGATTAAAAAAATGATAAAAATATCCCTTTTATATTAGATAAAAGGGACCTTGTAAAAAAACTGGTCAGAGGCAAAATATGAAATACAAGGAATTAGATGATGACAAAGCCGGTTTATCTACTGAAGATAACACTGCAAAATTTAGCGAAAATAATATTTTTCTTGATATCAAGAACTTTTATAAGAAAGCCCCTCCTGTCGCCCCAACCGCCCTCCGTCGCCCTCCACCGCCCTCGCCGCCGCCGCCCCTCGGGCCCCCCTCGCCGCCGCCCCCCGCCCTCCGCCGGGCCGCGTGCGGTTTTACTTCCCCGCGCGCGCATCCGCGTCGGTGATAGTGCGGCGCGTGCGGGAATATAGAGTCCCTCGTCTAGGCTGCGGTCAACATTACAGGGAGAAATATTCTCTGGCGACGAAGAAGACGCTGATAACGCAGGCAGTTTACATGCTGAATGATTATAATGTAACCACCAAGTAGAAAATTTTGTTTAAAAAGGTTGAAAAACGGTCACTGATGACAGCTAAAAGTGCACCACATGGTAGGAGTGCCATTGGCGGTCGCACATTTAGTGGAAAATGTGCAGCATTCTCAGACGTATGTACTTGTCTCGCTGGACAATGTATTGGAGGATTTGGGGATATTTCTTCTTAATAACGAGGTTAGATGGGGCTTTTATGCAAAAAATACATATATTGATACCATTGGTAAGCATTATTTGTCATAAGAATAAAATTACACTTTTACATAAGGAATTGGTAAATTACTAGCATGTAATGACTCGGATGCGGTTGCTAGTATTTATAAGCCTCTATCAGAATCTGAAAGCTCCTTCCGACAGAGGTGACATGCCCGGAAGGGCAGCAAATCGTGCCCTGCTGTCGTCGTATTTCTGTCTGCGAATGGGAAAAAATAAATAATTGCGAGGAAAGCGAGAAGCAAAACTTGAATGAATGATGGAAATTTTAAATTCTGACAAATTATCGCGGCAAATGTTTGTACTATGTTGATTGTGTATTACAGTCATACGAGTAAATTTTCTATTTTATACTACTAATGAAAGACATATTACTGTTTTCTTTTATCAAATTTATGTTTTCTTCGCAAGGACCTCCAAGCTTGATATGGCTATAAGCATCACCAATTCTAAGTCAATCAATGTCAATACATATTTAGTGATGTGTGAAGTTATGTTATAGCTCCAGTTATGTTATAATCAACCATTTTTTACATCCTCGCGGTAAATACGGCATCGCGCTTAGTCGAGGGGAGAGGGGAGGAGGAGCAGATTTAGGAGAAGAGTGAAGCCTCGCCAGCAAGATATGGCATGTTTTATAGGGAGAACAGAGCGGAGCTAGCGGAACGAGTGGGTGTGAAGAACGATGTGCTACGAAAATCAACAACCGAGGCGAGCATTTCTAAAACTTTCTAGCTATCTAGAACATGGGGTTTACCTTGGTCAAATGATTAAAGGGGTGCGATTTCCATGGTATATATTCATTAAGTATGCAGTTCTTCACGAAAGGAGACGAGAAAAGTACTTCCATGGGTGTCGCTCTATTGTTCGCCTCTTCCTCAATTCGCACGCCCCTTAATGGTTTTAGTATTCGATGAAGTCATTATCTTTTGACAAGAAGGGGTATTCCCTGATACCTGTCTGGATTTGCCTGGAGCATTGTCAGAGTTTAGGAAGGCATCTTTAGATAAATAAAACTTTTTGTTAAGATGGTACAATGCTATAACATTTTAACCCTTACCATATATTTCCCAAGTCTGAAAAAACTGCTCTGGTCATACACAAATACTTCAATCACCCTTGTATTTTTAAAAAAAAGGGCATTTTGCTTTCTCTAATTATGAAAAGAAGCTTTTCCCCCCCTTTTATGAGGTAATGCGAATATTTTTCTCCTAAACGAATGCTTTTTTACTTGTCATTTAGAAAATATTGTTCGGATGCGGCTTTTCCCCTTTAGGACTGTGATTTTCAACCCTTTCTCTATAATTACCTCCTCGACTGTATGTTGCTCGTCATATACCTTTTACTGCCATGTAAAACAAGAAATCTAATGTAGACACACAACAAGAAAGCACCTTTATTTTTTTTTTTTGCAAAGAATATTTTGATTAAGAAATATAATATATAGTTGTTGATACACTCGGTTTAAGAAAAGAAAAAAAAAAAAAAAAGCATCAGTTGGAAAATCGCATGCTGTCTGCTAAGATCCATCGCATCGAGGGTGTCCTAATATATATATATTTTTTTACTCACAGGGGTAAAATATCCTTGGTCAAAAAATCCCTGCTTTTTGGCGAATTTTACTTTGTCATTGTCCAAAACACGTACAATTATAAAAGCTTTATAATATGGGGGGGTTTATATTATTTTACCTCTTTTTTTTATATCTTTAAAAGTTTTTTTTTTTTGATAAAGAATAGTTGTTAAAAGGGAAAAATAATCAAGGGGAAAGCCTTCTTGTTATACAGGTGTTTGATTTTGAAGATAAAAATAGTTTATAGGGGCCTTAAAAAGTTTCGCTACTACAACAAATAGGGACATAGTGAAAAATCATAGGCAAAAGGGTGTTTAAGATATAATATATTTTTTTCATTTGGTATGACTTTTTATTAAGATATTCAGAAAATATTAAAGAGATCGAGTGTCAAGTTTTATTCAGTGCCAACGTAAAATATTTTCTTTCTTTGTATAGGGAGATTTGAGAAAATATATCATGTGTTACTTAAAAAGCGGTGGCTGAAAAGTACGTTTCCCGATAAAGTAAATCACCATAGACCGGCGGTGAGGTGATCGCCTCTTAAAGATAAAAAACTTATCTAGCTCCATCTCTTGCTGCATATTTGTAGATAAATGAAACTATAGTAACCAACATTAGTGGTTACCGTTTCATAGTTCCTTTTCTTCGTATATACTGTAGGGATGTTTCTATAGGCAAATTTCGGGAGGGGGAGTAAATTACTGAAAAGCTAGTCCACCTTCATAAAACCATAGTCCCCTAGCTAGTCCATAAAACGGAGGATCCCTAATCGATGTTTACCCTGGTCTTTTTATATCAGAAGAGAATGCCTGTATTGGCGTGCAAAAGGTTATACATTGGGAAAGCTGAACATATTTCCTAGTTTGCATTGTAGATTGTACAAAATTGAGAGCTGAGGCGGGAACATCTTAGGAAATATACCGCCCTTTCCCCTTGGGGTTTAATTAGCAAAACATAACTGGTTTTGGCACGTGGGGACAGGTGGTGGTCCTAGTTGGTAGATAATTAACTGTTCAGATGGAAATAGGAGGGGGAAACCCGTCTTTGGTCCGCGCGATGCGTTGAAACCTTATTAATGTTCTCTAAATAGAAAAAACCGGTGACTTTTCAACCTGTTTAGTAATTAAACTGTTGTATAAGCCTGAAATTTTCAAAGTATGAGATAGTGGTTATCGCATTTACATTTACACAGAAAATTTAAGCTTGTTATTTTCATTTTATTTGTATTACCGCCCTTTTGGATGTGTGTTTGTGAAAGTCATATAAAGACATTGAGTACAACAGGAGTTTCATGATCCTTTTAGTGAATTGTATTTTTTTTTAGAAAGATGCCTTTGGGAAAGTAAGATAGCTTATCAATCGTCCCGCGAAGTTTAAGAAATTTCTGTTGTTATTCTTATTAGGGGTTGCACCTGTTATATTATGATTAACCTGTTGTATAAGCCTGCAATTTTTAAACGTGCGTAGTGGAGTATCGCATTTACATTTACACAAAAAATATAAGCCTGTTATTTTTATCTTATTTGTGTTTTCACCTGTTAGGACGCGTGTTTGTGTTCTTGAAAGTCATATTAATGGCATGTTGGGTACAACAAGAGTTTCATGATCCTTTTTAACTGAATTGTATTTTTATTATGATGTGTGTGTGTGTGTGTGTGTGGTGTGTGGTGTGTGTGTTGTGTGTGTTGGGGTGTGTGTGTGTGTGTGTGTGTGTTTGTGTGAAACCCGTCTTTGACAGGTGTAGAATACCTTGGAAAAACCCTATTAATGCTCTCTAAATAGAATAAAAACCCAAAGACTTTTCAATCTATTAGGTAATTACCTTTTAGTTTTATAAGCATGAAAGGTGTAAACATGTGAAATAGTGGTAATCGCATTTTACATTTACACAGAAAATTTAAGCCTGTTATTTGTGTTCCGCCCGCCCAACAATATCAATAGTTGGGCCAGCTTTGGGAAAAATTGTCGTAATGGTATTTAAAGCCCTGTTTTGTCGTTTGGTGAGTGAACCGTGGTGACAATACGCCAGGAAAAAAAGAAGATATTCAATGGAGAAAACCCCCGCCCCTGGAGATATCACCGCGATGAAGAACGGGTTAAGTTTCGTAATCCACTGGTGACAGACTGTCATTAAGAGGAGGATACGACCGAGACAAAAGAATTATCTTCCCGACAGCTCTAACTTATCGCTACATAGATGGTCCTGATACATGCCCTATCAAACATCCAAGAGCTGCCACCGGGGAAGATGATCTATCCAATATATTCTCATCATTTGCACGGTTTCGATCTTGGCAACGGGTCATCGCACGTGAGAGAAGTTTGTTGGCATGCGGTAGTAATCAGACAATGGAGAGTTTCCCTCGTATGCACCGCCTCTGTTATATGCTGACTTGATTCCTCTCATTGACTTAACAGA